>NC_034181.2:69958920-70173801 GCF_002021735.2 Oncorhynchus kisutch | reverse complement strand
AAAGTCTCCAACTTCAGCGATTTTTGCAATTCGTTCCAGTCACAGGCAGAGAGTACTGGAACGAAAGGCGGCCAAATGAGGTGTTGGCTTTAGGGATGATCAGTGAGATACACCTGCTGGAGCGCGTGCTACGCGATGGGTGTTGCCATCGTGACCAGTGAGCTGAGATAAGGCGGAGCTTTACCTAGCATGGACTTGTAGATCAACCAGGCTGTGGGCAAGTTTCTGCGTCTTATTGCCAGGACCGGCTGGGGTGTGGGCTGCGTTCGTGCACTGGGCCGAAATGTCACAGAACTTGCTTCGCCACTCCTCCACTAACCTCTCCCCCTTTCAGTGCGTATTTGGATACCAGCTGGTTCTGGCGCAATGGCATCAGGGTCAGACCGAAGCTCCTGCGGTGGATGACTGGTTTAGGCGCGCGGAGGAGACATGGGAGGCCACCCGTGTCCACTCCAGCGAACCGCGTGCTGCCCAAATAACCAGAGCGGACCATCAACTCAGTGAGACCGGGTCTGGCTCTCGACCCGTAACCTGCCCGTCACGTTCTGACCTTAGTTCTTTTTTATGTCTTTGTTTTAGTATGGTCGGTGTGTTGTGGGTGGTGGGTGGTCTATGTTCCTTTTTCTATGATTTGGCATTCTGTGTTTGACCCCGTATGGTTCTCAATCAGAGGCAGCTGTCATTCGTTTTCCCAGATTGAGAACCATACTTAGGTAGCCTGGTTTCACTTTGAGTGGTGGTGATTGTTCCTGTTCTGTGTTTGTACCATACGGGACTGTTTTGATTTTCGTTTGTTCATTGACGTTGTTATTATTTGTATTTTTGTAGTGTTCAGTTTTATATATTAAAATGGACACTTACCACGCTGCACGTTGGTCCGACATCTCTTACTCCTCGTCAGAAGAAGAGGAGAGTCGTTACACTGCCCTCCGACTGCCCTGCGGAGCTGGGTCCGCGGTGTTTTGGGGCCCTTTAATGTCCTGAGGAGGGTGAATGAGGTATGTTACAGATTACAGCTTGCCTCTGATTATCGTATTAACCCCTCGTTCCATGGTCTCTCCTCAGGCCGGTGGTGGCTGGTCCGCTCCTGGAATCTGAGATATGGGAGGTCCCTCCACCCCCTTTGGACATCGAGGGGGCCTTGTGTACATTGTTCGTTCCATCCTAGATTCGAGGCGTCGGGCGGGTGCCCTCAGCCCCGTGGAATGGGAGGGGTAGGGTAGGGTCTGGAGGAGAGGTGCTGTGTTCCGGTTGCGGATGTTTTGGATCCTGAACTGCTGCGGGAGTTTCACCGTCGCCGGATCGCCCTTCACTTCGCACTCCGGGTCGTCCCCGAAGCCGGTGCCGGCGTGCCACCGGAGCTTCGCGTCAAGGGCGGGGTGGGTACTGTCACGACTTCCGCCGAAGTCGTTTCCCCTCCTTATTTGGCGACGTTCGGCGATTGAAGTCACAAGCTTTTTAGCCATCAACTCTCAATTTTTTCATATATCCATTTGTTTTGTCTGTCCCATACACACTTGTTTTCATTCCCTAATCATTATATCATGTATTTAGCCCTCTTTTTCCCATCATGTCTTTGTGTGTAATTGTTTGTTTGGTATTGTGGATTATTACTTATGTCATGTTCCGTGTCTTTGGCACGTTATTGTTTTTATGTGCTATGTATTTTGGAAAGGAATTAAAGTGTGCCTGTTCACTACACTCTGCTCTCCTGCACCTGACTTTGCCTCCCGTACACACCTTTGACAGTCATCTATGAACATTTGAACATCTTGGCTATGTTCTGTTACAATCTCCAGCCGGCACAGCCAGAAGAGTATTGACCACCCCTCATAGCCTGGTTCGTCTCTAGGTTTCTTACTAGGTTCTGGCCTTTCTAGGGAGAGTTTTCCTAGCCATCGCGCTTTCTACATCTGCATGCTTGCTGTTTGGGAGTTTATGCTGGGTATCTGTACAGCACTTTGAGATATCAGCAGATGTTTTTAATTTTTTATTTCACTTTATTTAACCAGGTAGGCAGTTGAGAACACGTTCTCATTTACAATTGCGACCTGGCCAGATAAAGCAAAGCAGTTCGACACATACAACGACACAGAGTTACACATGGAGTAAAACAAACATACAGTCAATAATACAGTTATAAACAAGTCTATATACGATATGAGCAAATTAGGTGAGATAAGGGAGGAGAGGAAGGCAAAAAAGGCCATGGTGGCAAAGTAAAAATAGATAGTAACAAGAAAACACTGGATGGTAGATTTGGAAGAATGCAAAGTAGTAGAAATAAAAATTATGGGGTGCAAAGGAGCAAAATAAATAAATAAATAAAATAAATACTGTAGGGAAAAGAGGTATTTGTTTGGGCTAAATTATAGGTGGACTATGTACAGGTGCAGTAATCTGTGAGCTGCTCTGACAGTTGGTGCTTAAAGCTAGTGAGGGAGAAAAGTGTTTCCAGTTTCAGAGATTTTGTAGTTCGTTCCAGTCATTGGCAGCAGAGAACTGGAAGGAGAGGCGGCCAAAGAAATAATTGGTTTTGGGGGTCACCAGAGAGATATACAGTGCCTTGCGAAAGTATTCGGCCCCCTTGAACTTTGCGACCTTCTGCCACATTTCAGGCTTCAAACATAAAGATATAAACTGTATTTTTTTGTGAAGAATCAACAACAAGTGGGACACAATCATGAAGTGGAACGAGATTTATTGGATATTTCAAACTTTTTTAACAAATCAAAAACTGAAAAATTGGGCGTGAAAAATTATTCAGCTCCCTTAAGTTAATACTTTGTAGAGCCACCTTTTGCTGCGATTACAGCTGTAAGTCGCTTGGGGGGGTATGTCTCTATCAGTTTTGCACATCGAGAGACTGACATTTTTTCCCATTCCTCCTTGCAAAACAGCACGAGCTCAGTGAGGTTGGATGGAGAGCATTTGTGAACAGCAGTTTTCAGTTCTTTCCACAGATTCTCGATTGGATTCAGGTCTGGACTTTGATTTGTGTTGGCTAAGGGCAGTCAGGTTGGGGAGGGGAGAACAAGGGCTATATCTGTTCCTGGTTCTAAATTTCTTGAATGGGGCATGCTTATTTAAGATGGTTAGGAAGGCATTAAAAAAAAACAGGCATCCTCTACTGACGGGATGAGATCAATATCCTTCCAGGATACCCTGGCCAGGTCGATTAGAAAGGCCTGCTCGCTGAAGTGTTTCAGGGAGCGTTTGACAGTGATGAGTGGAGGTCGTTTGACCGCTGACCCATTACGGATGCAGGCAATGAGGCAGTGATCGCTGAGATTGGTTGAAGACAGCAGAGGTGTATTTAGAGGGCAAGTTGGTTAGGATGATATCTATGAGGGTGCCCGTGTTTAAGGCTTTGAGGAGGTACCTGGTAGGTTCATTGATAATTTGTGTGAGATTGAGGCATCAAGCTAGATTGTAGGATGGCTGGGGTGTTAAGCATGTTCCAGTGTAGGTCACCTAGCAGCACAAGCTCTGAAGATAGATGGAGGGCAATCAGTTCACATATGGTGTCCAGAGCACAACTGGGGGCAGAGGGTGGTCTATAGCAGTTGGCAATGGTGAGAGACTTGTTTTTAGAGATGTGGATTTTTAAAAGTAGAAGTTCAAATTGTTTGGGTACAGACCTGGATAGTAGGACAGAACTCTGCAGGCTATCTTTGCAGTAGATTGCAACACCGCCCCCTTTGGCAGTTCTATCTTGTCTGAAAATGTTGTAGTTTGGGATGAACATTTCAGAATTTTTGGTGGTCTTCCTAAGCCAGGATTCAGACACAGCTAAAACATCCGGTTTGGCAGAGTGTGCTAAAGCAGTGAATAGAACAAACTTAGGGAGGAGGCTTCTAATGTTAACATGCATGAAACCAAGGCTATTATGGTTACAGAAGTCATCAAAAGAGAGCGCCTGGGAATAGGAGTGGAGCAAGGCACTGCAGGGCCTGGATTCACCTCTACATCGCCAGAGGAACAGAGGAGGAGTAGGATAAGGGTACGGCTAAAAACAATAAGAATTGCTCGTCTAGAACGTCTGGAACAGAGAGTAAAAGGAGGTTTCTGGTGGCGATAAAATAGCTTCAAGGTATAATGTACAGACAAAGGTATGGTAGGATGTGAATACAGTGGAGGTAAACCTAGGTATTGAGTGATGATGAGAGAGATATTGTCTCTAGAAACATCATTGAAACCAGGAGATGTCATTGCATGTGTGGGTGGTGGAACTAATAGGTTGGATAAGGTATAGTGAGCAGGACTAGAGGCTCTACAGTGAAATAAGCCAATAAACACTAACCAGAACAGCAATGGACAAGACATATTGACATTAAGGAGAGGCATGCTTAGTCGAGTGATCAAAAGGGTCCAGTGAGTAGTTGAGGTTGGTTGGGGTCACGGTGATTTAGACAGCTAGCCGGACCATTGGTAGCAAGCTAGCATAGGATGGAGGTCTGTTATTAGCCACCTCGTGCGTTTCCATAAGAAGAGCTTCATAAATAAATTGATTTGATTTATAAATACATTTAATTTGACAGACAGGCTCTATTACGGGTCTGTCAGCTGCTGTTTTTGCTGGCCCTGTCTTTACCCTACTCATAGGACATGATGGACAGTGTGTGTGTCCGTGTCTTCAGTAATGTGTGTGTGCATGCGTTCTTAGAAATGCATGCGTGGTTGCAAACACATAAATGTGTGTGTGTGTGTGTGTGTGTGTGTGTGCATGTGGTGTGTGTGTGTGCGTGCATACCTGCAAACCTATCGTTAGTGGTCTGAGTGAAATGGATAAACTACTGTGATACTTCCAGGTGCCTCCAGAGGTGTTAGCCTATCATGTTCTGTGAGATTTTATCACTAATCACCTCTGCTGATGACACACAGAGTAATTATCAGGCTGACATGTAGCACTTAAAGGCTGACACTAACAGGTGCTGAGCCAGGGAGGCTTGCTGTTTCTAATGCTACATGTGGCGGTGATCTGCTTTTAATAGTGCAAACATAGAGGAGGTATGAATAGACGTGTTGCCATGACTCTTGCCCATTGTGCTGCATGTATTCACTGAGTCGACTATTGGACGACAACAACATTGTATTCTGATGGCCAACAGTAGTAGTCTGTTGAATGTGGCACTTGATAATCAACTGTATAATCATACTCATTGTGGAGTGATTGACCTGTGCTCAGCCACTCTCTGCTTGCAACATGATGCAGGCAAATTATGAGAAAATCAACTACTGCAATAGGGTGAAGGCAGAGGTTGAATATGAGTACAGGCAGAGAGAGAGAGGTAGAGAGAAGGAAAGAGAGAGACAGACATACAGTGGTAGGATCTTAATTTGATCCAGCAGGAAAATACAGACATACAGGCAGACTAGGTCCATAGAAATAGGCTGTTCCAGTGTTCTGGGTGGATATGTGGATAGGTAACTAACTTGGTGATGTCACAATGCCCCTTTACCAGGGAAGGAGAACTAGTTGTTATAAGGGAACATTATGAGGTAACATGTTGCCACGGAAACACACTTATGTCATAATCTCAGACCACATTAAAACGGTCATCAATCTCAGGTAGAGCGCATTAGCTACATTCGAACGATCTCCCAACCTATAACTGATTTGATTGATTACAACAGTACACTACCTTGTTGTGACATGGGTCAGAGACTAAGTGACCCTGTCCCTGAGGTATCCCATAGGGAGAAACCAAAGGAGACACAGGAACATAAAGATAAACCCAAGGAGAAGAGGATCCCTCAAGCCCTGACCTTTCTTCAGCTGTTTACACTGCTGAGCTGCGTCAAGGTGAAGAAAACACCCTTTGATCCCTCCCAGAGTGGTGATGGGAGAAAGGGAACAACGATAAACTATACAAACAACAATAATGACTCTGATACTGGTGAGTGTTAGGAGGTGTATATTGATTAGTGCTGCTACATTGTACACTATCTAGGCTTCACTTGGAAAAAAAACAGGTCATGTGTCTTAGAAATGTTTCACTTACAGGCTTGGGCTACTCTGCAGGTGACGTGAAAAGGATCAAGGACAAGAGTAAAGGAAAGGTTGGGGGAGAGAAACATTGCATTGAATCTCAGGACCACAAATGCAGAACGACACAGGAAAAAGGAAAATACATTAAACAAAGACCTAACTCGGTAAGACATCCAAACTTGCTTATAAATGAGTATTAACCAATGCATTTGACAACTGATAAGGAAAACACAGCATATTGTGTTGAATCTGATTCTTTGACATGGCTTGACAAATGTGATAATGTCACAATGCCCCTTCGGATGGGGTAGGCCCTAATAGTTATTAGGAAAAGTCTAAACAGAATCCATGGAATGTCCCAACTCTGACCTTTGACGTTGAAATTGAAATGGTTAAGGTAAGGCTTAGGGTTAAGGTAGGGGTTAAGGTTAGGGTTTAGGGTAGGGATGTCCCAAGGATCACGGACAGCACTACCCTAGTTATTATGGGTTAACATTTTGACATGGAAACACACTTAGGAAATACTATTTGTTGCCAATCAAGCTAGAGCTCATTGGCTACGTATATTCAACATTGATATTGTAGTTTGAAAACTCAGTAGATTTCTGACTGATGTACTGATTGCGACACTGAGATCTCCACTGAGGAGCAAGCAAAGGAGACCCAGCAGAAAGAGAAGAAGAAGAGCATCCATCCAGCTGTGGCGGCCCTGCAGCTGTTCACCCTCTTCTGCTGTGGTGGGAAAGTCAAGCTGAGGAAGACTCGTCCCTCTCAGAACAGACAGAGTAGAAAGGACCAGGACAAAGATAATGCATATGATACTGGTGAGTGTTATGGGGTGTCTGCTGATTAGATATAGAATGAGAGTGGCTCCACTTGGAAGAAAGTGTCTTCAAAATCAAAATGTCTAATCTACACAGGGTCAGACTTGTCTGGAGGTGATGTTACAACCAAAAGCTTCAAGGACAATATTAATGGAAAGGTGTGCAGGGAGAAAGACCGGACTGAAGTTCACCTGTTGAAATCATCTCAGGACCACGAACCCGTAAGTACAGAAACAGACAAGGGAACTAATTCAGGACAAAGACCTAACACTGTGAGACAACCAAACATGCTGTATCATATTTTATTGTGAGCAAAATATCTTTCCCATAATGCTGTGTTATCATTGGGTGTTACAATTGTGTTGTGCAGGAAAATCGAAGGACACCCCGGCAAGTGAAGACCCCTGTGGAGGAAATTTACATAAGACCTGACTCTCCGACTCTACCACGTGCTCACGTAAGTTACTGAAACCTAAATTACTATACGGACAGACAGAGATTAAAGCATCTAGACAATTTCCCCTCTGACCTCAACCTAACCACCCTTTTCCTCCGGGTAGAGCTCCCTCTCTCAGTTGTCCCTGGCTCGGAACCAGGACATCCTCCCGCTGGAGTGGCAGCTACCCGGAGTCCCTCTGACCACCTCGTCTATGGCAACTAGGACAGAGAGAACGCCATCCTCTACCAACACTTCGACACATGCGCAGATGGAAACACAGACATCAGATATGAACACAGACACACAGACCACTTCTACCTCTCAGAGCCAGATCTCCATGGTCTCATCGGAGACCATGATAGATCTTCACACGTCAGACTCCATTACCCAGACCTCCACTCTTGACATGGCACTGGCCCCTGAGAGCACTAAGGACATGATCACTACTGATGAGGATGTGAAGGATGACTCTGCTAAAGATTTGATCTCCACCCTAACAGACACCTCTATGGAGAAATCCATCAGTGAGACCAGCCTGAAAGACCTCATCGCTGAGTATGAAGATGACAATGAGCTGAAGGATATGGCTGCCTCCGCTACCCCTGCTACTGATAATGCCAATGAGGATGCAATGCTGCTTGAGATTGCAGCACTTTTTGACAGTGGAGACCGAGCTGCCTCTGCATCTCTGAAGAGCCAATAGGTCTAATAAACATTTCAATGTAGCAAAAGCTATACTTTGATCAATTAATAAAACATTTTATCTGCAGCAAATTTCCACTACTGTTGATATGTGACGCAGCATGTTTAGATTAGACCTATTTGTTTGAATTCACCAAAAATAATAAATATTACTGCCAAGGGAACAATCAAACTACTACAGGTAGGGGAGAGTGAATATATCAGCATAGAGTTCATTTGGACAATAATGATCCATAAGCATATTGCATTCTGTAATGTATGAAATAACATTCACCCACATCGAATACAAATCAGACGTGTTCTATTTTCCTCTATCTTCCCTCCCACATCCTGATGAGGTTTAGATCGTCATGTTATCCAGCCCTTAAACTGTTTAGCATTTTAATAACACCTCACAAACTCAGGGCCTAATTACCTTTGTTACACATGCATCAAATAGAGTCCTCCTGTCACCACATATCTGAGCCACCTGAAGATGCTTTGTTACTGGTGGGTTTCCAACAGATTACAGGGAGATTGGTTAAGTAAGTCAACCTAAATAAGGATGGTGGGAACATCCTCATACTACAGCACATCATTCTCTTTGCCTGTATTACAGGAGGGGAGGATATATTGGTGTCATCAGAGTAGTTGATTAGCACACATACTGTATCTTCCGGCGCCGACAGAGATGGCCGCCTCGCTTCGCGTTCCTAGGAAACTATGCAGTTTTTTGTTTTTTTACGTGTTATTTCTTACACTAGTACCCCAGGTCATCTTAGGTTTCATCACATACAGCCGAGAAGAACTACTGAATATAAGATCAGTGTCAACTCACCACCAGTACGACCAAGAATATGTTTTTCGCGATGCGGATCCTGTGTTCTGCCTTACAACCAGCGCCACGGGATGGTTCCCATGCAGCGACCCAAAAAAACGACTCAGAAAAAGAGGGAAACGAAGCGGTCTTCTGGTCAGACTCCGGAGACGGGCACATCGTGCACCACTCCCTAGCATTCTTCTTGCCAATGTCCAGTCTCTTGACAACAAGGTTGATGAAATCCGAGCAAGGGTAGCATTCCAGAGGGACATCAGAGACTGTAACGTTCTCTGTTTCACGGAAACGTGGCTCACTGGAGAGACGCAATCCGAAGCGGTGCAGCCAGCGGGTTTCTCCACGCATCGCGCGGACAGAAACGAACATCTTTCTGGTAAGAAGAGGGGCGGGGGCGTATGCCTTATGGCCAACGTGACATGGTGTGATGAAAGAAACATACAGGAACTCAAATCCTTCTGTTCACCTGATTTAGAATTCCTCACAATCAAATGTAGACCGCATTATCTACCAAGAGAATTCTCTTCGATTATAATCACAGCCGTATATATCCCCCCCCAAGCAGACACATCGATGGCTCTGAACGAACTTTATTTAACTCTCTGCAAACTGGAAAAGATTTATCCGGAGGCTGCATTCATTGTAGCTGGGGATTTTAACAAGGCTAATCTGAAAACAAGACTCCCTAAATTTTATCAGCATATCGATTGCGCAACCAGGGGTGGAAAGACCCTGGATCATTGTTACTCTAACTTCCGCGACGCATATAAGGCCCTGCCCCGCCCCCCTTTCGGAAAAGCTGACCACGACTCCATTTTGTTGATCCCTGCCTACAGACAGAAACTAAAACAAGAAGCTCCCACGCTGAGGTCTGTCCAACGCTGGTCCGACCAAGCTGACTCCACACTCCAAGACTGCTTCCATCACGTGGACTGGGAGATGTTACGTATTGCGTCAGCCAACAACATTGACGAATACGCTGATTCGGTGTGCGAGTTCATTAGAACGTGCGTTGAAGATGTCGTTCCCATAGCAACGATTAAAACATTCCCCAACCAGAAACCGTGGATTGATGGCAGCATTCGTGTGGAACTGAAGGCGCGAACCACTGCTTTTAATCAGGGCAAGGTGTCTGGTAACATGACTGAATACAAACAGTGCAGCTATTCCCTCCGCAAGGCTATCAAACAAGCTAAGCGCCAGTACAGAGACAAAGTAGAATCTCAATTCAACGGCTCAGACACAAGAGGCATGTGGCAGGGTCTACAGTCAATCACGGACTACAGGAAGAAACCCAGCCCAGTCACGGACCAGGATGTCTTGCTCCCCGGCAGACTAAACAACTTTTTTGCCCGCTTTGAGGACAATACAGTGCCACTGACACGGCCTGCAACGAAAACATGCGGTCTCTCCTTCACTGCAGCCAAAGTGAGTAAGACATTTAAACGTGTTAACCCTCGCAAGGCTGCAGGCCCAGACGGCATCCCCAGCCGCGCCCTCAGAGCATGCGCAGACCAGCTGGCCGGTGTGTTTACGGACATATTCAACCAATCCCTATACCAGTCTGCTGTTCCCACATGCTTCAAGAGGGCCACCATTGTTCCTGTTCCCAAGAAAGCTAAGGTAACTGAGCTAAACGACTACCGCCCCGTAGCACTCACATCCGTCATCATGAAGTGCTTTGAGAGACTAGTCAAGGACCATATCACCTCCACCCTACCTGACACCCTTGACCCACTCCAATTTGCTTACCGCCCAAATAGGTCCACAGACGATGCAATCTCAACCACACTGCACACTGCCCTAACCCATCTGGACAAGAGGAATACCTATGTGAGAATGCTGTTCATCGACTACAGCTCGGCATTCAGCACCATAGTACCCTCCAAGCTCGTCATCAAGCTCGAGACCCTGGGTCTCGACCCTGCCCTGTGCAACTGGGTACTGGTCTTCCTGACGGGCCGCCCCCAGGTGGTGAGGGTAGGCAACAACATCTCCTCCCCGCTGATCCTCAACACTGGGGCCCCACAAGGGTGCGTTCTGAGCCCTCTCCTGTACTCCCTGTTCACCCACGACTGCGTGGCCACGCACGCCTCCAACTCAATCATCAAGTTTGCGGACGACACAACAGTGGTAGGCTTGATTACCAACAACGACGAGACGGCCTACAGGGAGGAGGTGAGGGCCCTCGGAGTGTGGTGTCAGGAAAATAACCTCACACTCAACGTCAACAAAACTAAGGAGATGATTGTGGACTTCAGGAAACAGCAGAGGGAACACCCCCCCATCCACATCGATGGAACAGTAGTGGAGAGGGTAGCAAGTTTTAAGTTCCTCGGCATACACATCACAGACAAACTGAATTGGTCCACTCACACAGACAGCATCGTGAAGAAGGCGCAGCAGCGCCTCTTCAACCTCAGGAGGCTGAAGAAATTCGGCTTGTCACCAAAAGCACTCACAAACTTCTACAGATGCACAATCGAGAGCATCCTGGCGGGCTGTATCACCGCCTGGTATGGCAACTGCACCGCCCTCAACCGTAAGGCTCTCCAGAGGGTAGTGAGGTCTGCACAACGCATCACCGGGGGCAAACTACCTGCCCTCCAGGACACCTACACCACCCGATGCTACAGGAAGGCCATAAAGATCATCAAGGACATCAACCACCCGAGCCACTGCCTGTTCACCCCGCTGTCATCCAGAAGGCGAGGTCAGTACAGGTGCATCAAAGCTGGGACCGAGAGACTGAAAAACAGCTTCTATCTCAAGGCCATCAGACTGTTAAACAGCCACCACTAACATTGAGTGGCTACTGCCAACACACTGTCAATGCCACTGACTCTACTCCAGCCACTTTAATCATGGGAATTGATGGGAAATGATGTAAATATATCACTAGCCACTTTAAACAATGCTACCTTATATAATGTTACTTACCCTACATTATTCATCTCATATGCATACGTAGATACTGTACTCTATATCATCGACTGCATCCTTATGTAATACATGTATCACTAGCCACTTTAACTATGCCACTTGGTTTACATACTCATCTCATATGTATATACTGTACTCGATATCATCTACTGTATCTTGCCTATGCTGCTCTGTACCATCACTCATTCATATATCCTTATGTACATATTCTTTATCCCCTTACACTGCGTATAAGACAGTAGTTTTTTGGGGAATTGTTAGTTAGATTACTTGTTCGTTATTACTGCATTGTCGGAACTAGAAGCACAAGCATTTCGCTACACTCGCATTAACATCTGCTAACCATGTGTATGTGACAAATAAATTTGATTTGATTTGATTTGATTTGATTTAATCACCTTGAATGGTGACAGAATAGAGAGCTTTGAAACTATTGAATTAAGTATTAAAATACCAGGTGAAAAATGCTCCGTTAGAAAAACATTTTGAGAATGTAGGTATTTTATGAATTGTCACAGGGAAGATTTAGTTCAAACTGCACTTTTCTGTCTCTGTCATGCCTGTGGTCTGCATGGATAATGAGCTGAGAGAAGCAGTAGTAGCAGCACATCGTTTACGGCTACAGCCAAGCTGTCCCTCACCTTGAGACACCCCCTAGTTGTACATGAGTGCACTCTCCACAATAAAGATCAGCCTGACATCAACATGCTGTTGACAAAGTAGACTTGGAACTAAATCTACATAACATAGATACTGTACATGTATGAAATTAAGCATGATGTTTTTGAGGATTGTTAATCTACAAAAGATGCAGAACATATTAACTCTGAAAGGGGAGGGAGAGAAGAGAGGGGGATGACTGGGAGAATATAGAGGAGAGACAGTAGGAGGGATGGTGAGATGTATCCATCTATGAATTCAAATATTAATCTACCCAATAAGGAGATCAAAGTGTCTGTCACCCAGATGTACACACAGACATGCACGTACACACAGACATGCACGTACACACACCTACACACACAAAAACACACACACACCGCTCCTCTATCCACATGAAGTGGTCAGGGCATCACAGTGATCTAGTTACAAGGACATTGAGAGAAGCCATTTCTTTCCTCTAGAGACTGTAACATTGATGAGGTCTCCAACAAGAAGTGGCCAGTCTATCCTCAGGGGGATACTACTGACAACACATTGAAAATGGGTGTGGTTATATCCTGCCTGTTTGGCCCTGTCCGGGGGTATCGTAGGATGGGGCCACATTGTCTCCTGACCCCTCCTGTCTCAGCCTCCAGTATTTATGCTGCAGTAGAGTATGTGTCGGGGGGCTAGGATCAGTCTGTCAGTCTGTTATATCTGGAGTATTTCTCCTGTCTTATCCGGCGTCCTATGTGAATTTAAGTAAGCTCTCTCTAATTCTCTCTCTCTCTTTCTTTCTTTCTTTCTTTCTTTCTTTCTTTCTTTCTTTCTTTCTTTCTTTCTTTCTTTCTTTCTTTCTTTCTCTCTTTCTCCCTTTCTTTCTTTCTTTCTTTCTTTCTTTCTTTCTCTTGGAGGACCTGAGCCCTAGGACCATGCCTCAGAACTACCTGGCCTGATGACTCCTTGCTGTCCCCAGTCCACCTGGCTGTGCTGCTGCTCCAGTTTAAACTTTTCTGCCTGCGGCTATGGAACCCTGACCTGTTCACCATACGTGCTACTTGTCCCAGACCTTCTGTTTTCAACTCTCTAGAGACAGCAGGAGCAGTAGAGACACTCTGAATGATCGGCTATGAAAAGCTAGCTGACATTTACTCCTGAGGTTCTGAACTGTTTCACCCTCGACAACCACTGTGATTATTATTATTTGACCCTGCTGGTCATTGTCACGACTTCCGCCGAAGTCGGCTCCTCTCCTTGTTCGGGCGGCGTTCAGCGATGGACATAACTGGCTTTCTAGCTATCACCGCTCCATTTTCAGATATCCATTTGTTTTGTCTTGTCCCATACACACCTGGTTTTCATTCCCTAATCATTCTACATGTATTTAGCCCTCTGTTTCCTATCATGTCTTTGTGTAATTGTTTGTTTGGTATTGTGGATTATTGTTGGGCGCTTTACTTTTGTCATGTTCCGTATTTTTGTCACGTTATTGTTTTTATGTGCCTTGACTTTGCCTCCCTTACACACCTTTGACAGAATTACACACCAAACCATGGAGTCAGCAGGAGCAGGTACCCCGGTTAGAGGAGTCGAGGAGCGCGTCCAGGAGAGCGACAAGGAACATTCGGCAATGTTAAGTCAACTTGGTGCCATGATGGATCGCGTTTTTCAAACCATGGACCGTTGGGAGAGACAGGGATTCTCTCCAGCACCTCAACCAGTACAAACGGGATTTCCTCCACCCGTCCCGTCCGGAGAGAATTCCAGTGGGATGCCTGGAGTATGATGGGATGGCAGCAAAGTGCCAGGGATTCCTGTTTCAACTGGACCTCTATCTGGCCATCGTGCAACCAGCTCCCTCAGTAAGGGAGAGAGTAGCTGCCCTCATTTCCTGTCTCACTGGAGCGCTGGAGTGGGCAAACACCGTGTGGAGAGAGGAGGACGCGGCGTTGGACCAGTTCGAGTAGTTCACCCGTCGCTTCCGGGCCATCTTCGACCATCCACCCGAAGGTAGAGCGGCGGGAGAAAGTCTCTTCCATTTGAGGCAGGGGACGAGGAGCGCCCAGGAATTCGCTCTGGAATTCCGGACCTTGGCTGGCGGAGCAGGCTGGAACGCAAGGCCCTCATCGACCACTATCGATGCAACCTACGAGAGGATGTCCGACGTGAGCTGGCCTGCAGGAATGCCACCATCTCCTTTGACCAACTGGTGGATTTGTCCATCTGGTATGATAACCTGCTGGTCAACCGCGGACATCCAGAGGACACACTCTGCGTGCCGTGTTGGTTCCTCTGGGAGTCGAGGCAACAGACAGGGCACTCTGGTGTCACCCCAGGTGAGTTCGCACCACACTCATCCAGAATCCTCTGTTGATCAACTGTTTGTGCCTATTTGTTTCCCTGAATTTTCTCCACATTCCCAGCATAAGGCGCTCGTCGATTCAGGCGCAGCTGGGAATTTTATCGACAGAGCTTTAGCCAATAGTTTAGGGATCCCGATACGTCTCCTGGCAGATGCTGTGCTTCCCAGGAGTCATGTGTATCCCCTGTAGCAAGCGGAGATGGTGGCTATGGATAAATATGTGTCTCTGAATCGCTGCGTCACCCGCCTCCTCAAGTAAATTTTTTGTGAAGAAGATGGATAGGGGTTTACGCCCGTGCATTGACTAAAGAGGACTCAATCAAATCACGGTGAGATACAGTTTGCCGCTACCTCTTATCGCCACGGCGATTGAGTCAATGCATGGGGCGCGCTTCTTCACAAAACTGGATCACGGGAGTACGTATAACCTGGTGCGTATCCGGGAGGGAGACGAGTGGAAGACAGCGTTTAGTACCACCACAGGGCATTATGAGTACAGTGCCTTGCGAAAGTATTCGGCCCCCTTGAACTTTGCGACCTTTTGCCACATTTCAGGCTTCAAACATAAAGATATAAAACTGTGTTTTTTTGTGAAGAATCAACAACAAGTGGGACACAATCATGAAGTGGAACGACATTTATTGGATATTTCAAACTTTTTTAACAAATCAAAAACTGAAAAATTGGGCGTGCAAAATTATTCAGCCCCCTTAAGTTAATACTTTGTAGCGCCACCTTTTGCTGCGATTACAGCACATCGAGAGACTGACATTTTTTCCCATTCCTCCTTGCAAAACAGCTCGAGCTCAGTGAGGTTGGATGGAGAGCATTTGTGAACAGCAGTTTTCAGTTCTTTCCACAGATTCTCGATTGGATTCAGGTCTGGACTTTGACTTGGCCATTCTAACACCTGGATATGTTTATTTTTGAACCATTCCATTGTAGATTTTGCTTTATGTTTTGGATCATTGTCTTGTTGGAAGACAAATCACCATCCCAGTCTCAGGTCTTTTGCAGACTCCAGAATGGTCCTGTATTTGGCTCCATCCATCTTCCCATCAATTTTAACCATCTTCCCTGTCCCTGCTGAAGAAAAGCAGGCCCAAACCATGATGCTGCCACCACCATGTTTGACAGTGGGGATGGTGTGGTCAGGGTGATGAGCTGTGTTGCTTTTACGCCAAACATAACGTTTTGCGTTGTTGCCAAAAAGTTCAATTTTGGTTTCATCTGACCAGAGCACCTTCTTCCACATGTTTGGTGTGTCTCCCAGGTGGCTTGTGGCAAACTTTAAACAACACTTTTTATGGATATCTTTAAGAAATGGCTTTCTTCTTGCCACTCTTCCATAAAGGCCAGATTTGTGCAATATACGACTGATTGTTGTCCTATGGACAGAGTCTCCCACCTCAGCTGTAGATCTCTGCAGTTCATCCAGAGTGATCATGGGCCTCTTGGCTGCATCTCTGATCAGTCTTCTCCTTGTGTGAGCTGAAAGTTTAGAGGGACGGCCAGGTCTTGGTAGATTTGCAGTGGTCTGATACTCCTTCCATTTCAATATTATCGCTTGCACAGTGCTCCTTGGGATGTTTAAAGCTTGGGAAATATTTTTGTATCCAAATCTTCACAACAGTATCTCGGACCTGCCTGGTGTGTTCCTTGTTCTTCATGATGCTCTCTGCGCTTTTAACGGACCTCCGAGACTATCACAGTGCAGGTGCATTTACACGGAGACTTGATTACACACAGGTGGATTGTATTTATCATCATTAGTCATTTAGGTCAACATTGGATCATTCAGAGATCCTCACTGAACTTCTGGAGAGAGTTTGCTGCACTGAAAGTAAAGGGGCTGAATAATTTTGCACGCCCAATTTGTCAGTTTTTGATTTGTTAAAAAAGTTTGAAATATCCAATAAATGTCGTTCCACTTCATGATTGTGTCCCACTTGTTTTTGATTCTTCACAAAAAAATACAGTTTTATATCTTTATGTTTGAAGCCTGAAATGTGGCAAAAGGTCGCAAAGTTCAAGGGGGCCGAATACTTTCGCAAGGCACTGTACCTCGCCATGCCGTATTTGTTGATGAATGCTCCATCAGTTTTCCAATCCTTTGTAGACGATATGTTCAGGGACCTGCACAGGGTGTAGTGGTGTATATCGATGACATTCTGATATACTCTGCTACACGCACCGAGCATGTGTCCTTGGTGCGCAAGGTACTTGGACGACTGTTGGAGCATGACCTGTATGTCAAGGCTGAGTAGTGCCTGTTCTTTCAGCACGCTGTCTCCTTCCAAGGGTATCGCATTTCCACATCAGGGGTGGAGATGGAGAGAGACCACATTGCAGCCATGCGTAATTGGCCGACTCCCACCACGGTAAAGGAGGGGCAGCGGTTTTTAGGGTTTGCCAATTTCTACCGGTTAATTTTCCGGGGTTTTGGCCTGGTTGCTGCTTCCATTACCTCATTGCTGAAGGTGGGTCCTGTATTGTTGCAGTTGTCAGCTGAGGCGGACAGGGCTTTTGGGCAGCTAAGAGCTCTGTTTACTTCGGCACCCGTGCTGGCCCATCCGGATCCCTCTTTGGCATTCATAGTGGAGGTGGACGCGTCCGAGGCTGGGGTAGGAGCCGTGCTCTCACAGCGCTCGGGTACGCCACCGAAACTCCGCCCCTGTGCTTTCTTCTCGAAGAAGCTCAGCCCAGCAGAGCTTAACTATGATGTGGGGGACCGCGAGTTGTTGGCTGCGGTTAAAGCGTTGAAGGTGTGGAGACATTGGCTTGAAGGGGCTAAACACCCTTTCCTCATCTGGACTGACCACCGCAACCTGGAGTACATCCAGGCAGCGAGGAGACTGAATCCCCATCAGGCAAGGTGGGCCATGTTCTTTACCCGTTTTGTGTTTACCCTATCCTACAGACCAGGTTCCCAGAATAAGACGGCAGACGCACTGTCCCGGTTGTATGACACAGAGGAGCGGCCCATGGATCAGACTCCCATACCCCCGGCCTCCTTCCTGGTAGCACTGGTCGTGTGGGAGCTGGATGTGGAAATTGAGCAGGCTTTACGTACATAGCCCACCCCCCTCCAGTGCCCCGTTGGGCGTATGTACGTTCCGTCAGCTGTCCGTGACCAGTTGATCTATTGGGCCCACACATCCCTGATGGTGCTCTGTCTGACTGGAAAGTACTGATGGCCCACCTTGGCAAAAGACGTGAGGGCTTATGTTTCCTCCTGCTCGATGTGTGCCCAGTATAAGGCTCAAAGACACATGCCCAGAGGTAAGCTAATCCCTTACCCGTTCCACAACGACCTTGGTCACATCTGTCAGTGGATATCCTAACAGATCTTTCTTTTTCACAGGGAAACACTATGATCAAGATCGTTGTGGATCGTTTTTCTAAGTCCTGTCATCTCCTCCCTCCTCCCTCCTCCCTCCCTCTGCCCGTTCATCCTATGGCCCTGCAGACTGCGGAAGCCCTGTTGACTCACGTCTTCCGGCACTACGGGGTGCCTGAGGATATAGTGTCGGATCGGGGTTCCCAGTTCACGTCAAGAGTTTGGAAGGCGTTCATGGAACGTCTGGGGTTCTCTCAGGTTTTCACCTCGAGAGTAACGGGCAGGTAGAGAGAGTCAACCAGGATGTGGGCAAGTTTCTGCAGTCTTATTGACAGGACCAGCTGGGTGAGTGGGCTGCGTTCGTGCACTGGGCCGAGATGGAACAGAACTTGCTTCGCCACTCCTCCACTAACCTCTCCCCCTTTCAGTGCTCTATTGGGGTACCAGCTGGTTCTGGCGCAATGGCGCGCGGAGGAGACATGGGATGCCACCTGTGTCCACCTCCAGCGAGCTGCGCCCTGCCAAATAACCAGAGCGGACCATCAACTCAGTGAGACCGGGTCTGGCTCTCGACCCGTAACCTGCCCGTCACGTTCTGACCTTAGTTCTTTTTTTATGTCTTTGTTTTAGTATGGTCAGGGTGTGAATTGGGTGGGTTGTCTATGTTCCTTTTTCTATGATTTGGCATTTCTGTGTTTGACCCCGTATGGTTCTCAATCAGAGGCAGCTGTCATTCGTTGTCCCTGATTGAGAACCATACTTAGGTAGCCTGGTTTCACTTTGAGTGGTGGGTGATTGTTTCCTGTGTCTGTGTTTGTACCATACGGGACTGTTTTGATTTTCGTTTGTTCATTGACGTTGTTATTTTGTATTTTTGTAGTGTTCAGTTTTATATATTAAAATGGACACTTACCACGCTGCACGTTGGTCCGAGACATCTCTTACTCCTCGTCAGAAGAAGAGGAGAGTCGTTACACTGCCCCTCCGACTGCCCTGCCGGAAGCTGGGTCCGCGGTTTGTGGGGCCCTTTAATGAATGAGGTATGTTACAGATTACAGCTTGCCTCTGATTATCGTATTAACCCCTCGTTCCATGTGTCTCTCCTCAGGCCGGTGGTGGCTGGTCCGCTCCTGGAATCTGAGATATGGGAGGTCCCTCCACCCCCTTTGGACATCGAGGGGGCCCTTGTGTACATTGTTCGTTCCATCCTAGATTCGAGGCGTCGGGCGGGGTGCCCTCAGTACCCCGTGGAATTGGAGGGGTAGGTTCTGGAGGAGAGGTGTTGTGTTCCGGTTGCGGATGTTTTGGATCCTGAACTGCTGCGGGAGTTTCACCGTCGCCGGATCGCCCTTCACTTCGCACTCCGGGTCGTCCCCGAAGCCGGTGCCGGCGTGCCACCGGAGCTTCGCGTCAAGGGCGGGGTACTGTCACGACTTCCGCCGAAGTCGTTTCCCCTCCTTATTTTGGCAACGTTCGGCGATTGAAGTCACAAGCTTTTTAGCCATCAACTCTCAATTTTTTCATATATCCATTTGTTTTGTCTTGTCCCATACACACCTTGTTTTCATTCCCTAATCATTATATCATATATTTAGCCCTCTTTTTCCCATCATGTCTTTGTGTGTAATTGTTTGTTTGGTATTGTGGATTATTACTTATGTCATGTTCGACAGGCAGTTCGACACATAAAACGACACAGAGTTACACATGGAGTAAAACAAACATACAGTCAATAATACAGTATAAACAAGTCTATATACGATATGAGCAAATTAGGTGAGATAAGGGAGGTAAAGGCAAAAAAGGCCATGGTGGCAAAGTAAATACAATATGGCAAGTAAAACACTGGAATGGTAGATTTGCAGTGGAAGAATGTGCAAAGTAGAAATAAAAATAATGGGGTGCAAAGGAGCAAAATAAATAAATAAATAAAATAAATACTGTAGGGAAAGAGGTATTTGTTTGGGCTAAATTATAGGTGGACTATGTACAGGTGCAGTAATCTGTGAGCTGCTCTGACAGTTGGTGCTTAAAGCTAGTGAGGGAGAAAAGTGTTTCCAGTTTCCAGGGCAGTTTGTAGTTCGTTCCAGTCATTGGCAGCAGAGAACTGGAAGGAGAGGCGGCCAAAGAAATAATTGGTTTTGGGGGTCACCAGAGAGATATACAGTGCCTTGCGAAAGTATTCGGCCCCCTTGAACTTTGCGACCTTTTGCCACATTTCAGGCTTCAAACATAAAGATATAAACTGTAATTTTTTGTGAAGAATCAACAACAAGTGGGACACAATCATGAAGTGGAACGAGATTTATTGGATATTTCAAACTTTTTTAACAAATCAAAAACTGAAAAATTGGGCGTGCAAAATTATTCAGCTCCCTTAAGTTAATACTTTGTAGAGCCACCTTTTGCTGCGATTACAGCTGTAAGTCGCTTGGGGTATGTCTCTATCAGTTTTGCACATCGAGAGACTGACATTTTTTCCCATTCCTCCTTGCAAAACAGCACGAGCTCAGTGAGGTTGGATGGAGAGCATTTGTGAACAGCAGTTTTCAGTTCTTTCCACAGATTCTCGATTGGATTCAGGTCTGGACTTTGATTTTGTGTTGGCTAAGGGCAGTCAGGTCTGGGGAGAACCAAGGGCTATATCTGTTCCTGGTTCTAAATTTCTTGAATGGGGCATGCTTATTTAAGATGGTTAGGAAGGCATTTAAAAAAAACAGGCATCCTCTACTGACGGGATGAGATCAATATCCTTCCAGGATACCCTGGCCAGGTCGATTAGAAAGGCCTGCTCGCTGAAGTGTTTCAGGGAGCGTTTGACAGTGATGAGTGGAGGTCGTTTGACCGCTGACCCATTACGGATGCAGGCAATGAGGCAGTGATCGCTGAGATCTTGGTTGAAGACAGCAGAGGTGTATTTAGAGGGCAAGTTGGTTAGGATGATATCTATGAGGGTGCCCGTGTTTAAGGCTTTGAGGAGGTACCTGGTAGGTTCATTGATAATTTGTGTGAGATTGAGGGCATCAAGCTTAGATTGTAGGATGGCTGGGGTGTTAAGCATGTTCCAGTGTAGGTCACCTAGCAGCACAAGCTCTGAAGATAGATGGAGGGCAATCAGTTCACATATGGTGTCCAGAGCACAACTGGGGGCAGAGGGTGGTCTATAGCAGTTGGCAATGGTGAGAGATTTGTTTTTAGAGATGTGGATTTTTAAAAGTAGAAGTTCAAATTGTTTGGGTACAGACCTGGATAGTAGGACAGAACTCTGCAGGCTATCTTTGCAGTAGATTGCAACACCGCCCCCTTTGGCAGTTCTATCTTGTCTGAAAATGTTGTAGTTTGGGATGAACATTTCAGAATTTTTGGTGGTCTTCCTAAGCCAGGATTCAGACACAGCTAGAACATCCGGTTTGGCAGAGTGTGCTAAAGCAGTGAATAGAACAAACTTAGGGAGGAGGCTTCTAATGTTAACATGCATGAAACCAAGGCTATTATGGTTACAGAAGTCATCAAAAGAGAGCGCCTGGGGAATAGGAGTGGAGCAAGGCACTGCAGGGCCTGGATTCACCTCTACATCGCCAGAGGAACAGAGGAGGAGTAGGATAAGGGTACGGCTAAAAGCAATAAGAATTGCTCGTCTAGAACGTCTGGAACAGAGAGTAAAAGGAGGTTTCTGGTGGCGATAAAATAGCTTCAAGGTATAATGTACAGACAAAGGTATGGTAGGATGTGAATACAGTGGAGGTAAACCTAGGTATTGAGTGATGATGAGAGAGATATTGTCTCTAGAAACATCATTGAAACCAGGAGATGTCATTGCATGTGTGGGTGGTGGAACTAATAGGTTGGATAAGGTATAGTGAGCAGGACTAGAGGCTCTACAGTGAAATAAGCCAATAAACACTAACCAGAACAGCAATGGACAAGACATATTGACATTAAGGAGAGGCATGCTTAGTCGAGTGATCAAAAGGGTCCAGTGAGTAGTGAGGTTGGTTGGGGTCACGGTGATTTAGACAGCTAGCCGGACCATTGGTAGCAAGCTAGCATAGGATGGAGGTCTGTTATTAGCCACCTCGT
Organism: Oncorhynchus kisutch; assembly: GCF_002021735.2. NCBI lineage: Eukaryota > Metazoa > Chordata > Actinopteri > Salmoniformes > Salmonidae > Oncorhynchus > Oncorhynchus kisutch. Next base: position 70,151,663 of record NC_034181.2, on the reverse strand, counting down.
GCGTTTCCGTAAGAAGAGCTTCATAAATAAATTTGATTTGATTTATAAATACATTTAATTTGACAGACAGGCTCTATTACGGTCTGTCAGCTGCTGTTTTTGCTGGCCCTGTCTTTACCCTGCTCATAGGACATGATGGACAGTGTGTGAGTCCGTGTCTTCAGTAATGTGTGTGTGCATGCGTTCTTAGAAATGCATGCGTGGTTGCAAACACATAAATGTGTGTGTGTGTGTGTGTGTGTGTGCATGTGGTGTGTGTTTGTGCGTGCATACCTGCAAACCTATCGTTAGTGGTCTGAGTGAAATGGATAAACTACTGTGATACTTCCAGGTGCCTCCAGAGGTGTTAGCCTATCATGTTCTGTGAGATTTTATCACTAATCACCTCTGCTGATGACACACAGAGTAATTATCAGGCTGACATGTAGCACTTAAAGGCTGACACTAACAGGTGCTGAGCCAGGGAGGCTTGCTGTTTCTAATGCTACATGTGGCGGTGATCTGCTTTTAATAGTGCAAACATAGAGGAGGTATGAATAGACGTGTTGCCATGACTCTTGCCCATTGTGCTGCATGTATTCACTGAGTCGACTATTGGACGACAACAACATTGTATTCTGATGGCCAACAGTAGTAGTCTGTTGAATGTGGCACTTGATAATCAACTGTATAATCATACTCATTGTGGAGTGATTGACCTGTGCTCAGCCACTCTCTGCTTGCAACATGATGCAGGCAAATTATGAGAAAATCAACTACTGCAATAGGGTGAAGGCAGAGGTTGAATATGAGTACAGGCAGAGAGAGAGAGGTAGAGAGAAGGAAAGAGAGAGACAGACATACAGTGGTAGGATCTTAATTTGATCCAGCAGGAAAATACAGACATACAGGCAGACTAGGTCCATAGAAATAGGCTGTTCCAGTGTTCTGGGTGGATATGTGGATAGGTAACTAACTTGGTGATGTCACAATGCCCCTTTACCAGGGAAGGAGAACTAGTTGTTATAAGGGAACATTATGAGGTAACATGTTGCCACGGAAACACACTTATGTCATAATCTCAGACCACATTAAAACGGTCAGACAAGCTCAGGTAGAGCGCATTAGCTACATTCGAACGATCTCCCAACCTATAACTGATTTGATTGATTACAACAGTACACTACCTTGTCGTGACATGGGTCAGAGACTAAGTGACCCTGTCCCTGAGGTATCCCATAGGGAGAAACCAAAGGAGACACAGGAACATAAAGATAAACCCAAGGAGAAGAGGATCCCTCAAGCCCTGACCTTTCTTCAGCTGTTTACACTGCTGAGCTGCGTCAAGGTGAAGAAAACACCCTTTGATCCCTCCCAGAGTGGTGATGGGAGAAAGGGAACAACGATAAACTATACAAACAACTATAATGACTCTGATACTGGTGAGTGTTAGGAGGTGTATATTGATTAGTGCTGCTACATTGTACACTATCTAGGCTTCACTTGGGAAAAAAACAGGTCATGTGTCTTAGAAATGTTTCAGTTACAGCCTTGGACTACTCTGCAGGTGACGTGAAAAGGATCAAGGACAAGAGTAAAGGAAAGGTTGGGGGAGAGAAACATAGCATTGAATCTCAGGACCACAAATGCAGAACGACACAGGAAAAAGAAAAAGACATTAAACAAAGACCTAACTCGGTAAGACATCCAAACTTGCTTGTTAATGAGGATTAACCAATGCATTTGACAACTGATAATACCACAATAAGGAAAACACAGCATATTGTGTTGAATCTGATTCTTTGACATGGCTTGACAAATGTGATAATGTCACAATGCCCCTTCGGATGGGGTAGGCCCTAATAGTTATTAGGAAAAGTCTAAACAGAATCCATGGAATGTCCCAACTCTGACCTTTGACGTTGAAATTTAAATGGTTAAGGTAAGGCTTAGGGTTAAGATAGGGGTTAAGGTTAGGGTTTAGGGTAGGGATGTCCCAAGGATCACGGACAGCACTAACCCTAGTTATTATGGGGTAACATTTTGACATGGAAACACACTTAGGAAATACTATTTGTTGCCAATCAAGCTAGAGCTCATTGGCTACGTATATTCAACATTGATATTGTAGTTTGAAAACTCAGTAGATTTCTAACTGATGTACTGATTGCGACACTGAAATCTCCACTGAGGAGCAAGCAAAGAAGACCCAGCAGAAAGAGAAGAAGAAGAGCATCCATCCAGCTGTGGCGGCCCTGCAGCTGTTCACTCTCTTCTGCTGTGGTGGGAAAGTCAAGCTGAGGAAGACTCGTCCCTCTCAGAACAGACAGAGTAGAAAGGACCAGGACAAAGATAATGCATATGATACTGGTGAGTGTTATGGGGTGTCTGCTGATTAGATATAGAATGAGATTGGCTCCACTTGGAAGAAAGTGTCTTCAAAATCAAAATGTCTAATCTACACAGGGTCAGACTTGTCTGGAGGTGATGTTACAACCAAAAGCTTCAAGGACAATATTAATGGAAAGGTGTGCAGGGAGAAAGACCGGACTGAAGTTCAGCTGTTGAAATCATCTCAGGACCACGAACCCGTAAGTACAACACCAGAAACAGACAAGGGAACTAATTCAGGACAAAGACCTAACATTGTGAGACAACCAAACATGCTGTATCATATTTTATTGTGAGCAAAATATCTTTCCCATAATGCTGTGTTATCATTGGGTGTTACAATTGTGTTGTGCAGGAAAATCGAAGGACACCCCGGCAAGTGAAGACCCCTGTGGAGGAAATTTACATAAGACCTGACTCTCCGACTCTACCACGTGCCCACGTAAGTTACTGAAACCTAAATTACTATACGGACAGACAGAGATTAAAGCATCTAGACAATTTCCCCTCTGACCTCAACCTAACCACCCTTTTCCTCCGGGTAGAGCTCCCTCTCTCAGTTGTCCCTGGCTCGGAACCAGGACATCCTCCCGCTGGAGTGGCAGCTACCCGGAGTCCCTCTGACCACCTCGTCTATGGCAACTAGGACAGAGAGAACGCCATCCTCTACCAACACTTCGACACATGCGCAGATGGAAACACAGACATCAGATATGAACACAGACACACAGACCACTTCTACCTCTCAGAGCCAGATCTCCATGGTCTCATCGGAGACCATGATAGATCTTCACACGTCAGACTCCATTACCCAGACCTCCACTCTTGACATGGCACTGGCCCCTGAGAGCACTAAGGACATGATCACTACTGATGAGGATGTGAAGGATGACTCTGCTAAAGATTTGATCTCCACCCTAACAGACACCTCTATGGAGAAATCCATCAGTGAGACCAGCCTGAAAGACCTCATCGCTGAGTATGAAGATGACAATGAGCTGAAGGATATGGCTGCCTCCGCTACCCCTGCTACTGATAATGCCAATGAGGATGCAATGCTGCTTGAGATTGCAGCACTTTTTGACAGTGGAGACCGAGCTGCCTCTGCATCTCTGAAGAGCCAATAGGTCTAATAAACATTTCAATGTAGCAAAAGCTATACTTTGATCAATTAATAAAGCATATTTTCTGCAGCAAATTTCCACTACTGTTGATATGTGACACAGCATGTTTAGATTAGACCTATTTGTTTGAATTCACCAAAAATAATAAATATTACTGCCAAGGGAACAATCAAACTACTACAGGTAGGGGAGAGTGAATATATCAGCATAGAGTTCATTTGGACAATAATGATCCATAAGCATATTGCATTCTGTAATGTATGAAATAACATTCACCCACATCGAATACAAATCAGACGTGTTCTATTTTCCTCTATCTTCCCTCCCACATCCTGATGAGGTTTAGATCGTCATGTTATCCAGCCCTTAAACTGTTTAGCATTTTAATAACACCTCACAAACTCAGGGCCTAATTACCTTTGTTACACATGCATCAAATAGAGTCCTCCTGTCACCACATATCTGAGCCACCTGAAGATGCTTTGTTACTGGTGGGTTTCCAACAGATTACAGGGAGATTGGTTAAGTAAGTCAACCTAAATAAGGATGGTGGGAACATCCTCATACTACAGCACATCATTCTCTTTGCCTGTATTACAGGAGGGGAGGATATATTGGTGTCATCAGAGTAATTGATTAGCACACATACTGTATGTGTCATTTAATCACCTTGAATGGTGACAGAATAGAGAGCTTTGAAACTATTGAATTAAGTATTAAAATACCAGGTGAAAAATGCTCCGTTAGAAAATCATTTTGAGAATTTAGGTATTTTATGAATTGTCACAGGGAAGATTTAGTTCAAACTGCACTTTTCTGTCTCTGTCATGCCTGTGGTCTGCATGGATAATGAGCTGAGAGAAGCAGTAGTAGCAGCACATCGTTTACGGCTACAGCCAAGCTGTCCCTCACCTGAGAAACCCCCTAGTTGTACATGAGTGCACTCTCCACAATAAAGATCAGCCTGACATCAACATGCTGTTGACAAAGTAGACTTGGAACTAAATCAACATAACATAGATACTGTACATGTATGTAATTAAGCATGACGTTTTTGAGGATTGTTAATCTAGAAAAGATGCAGAACATATTAACTCTGAAAGGGGAGGGAGAGAAGACAGGGGGATGACTGGGAGAATATAGAGGAGAGACAGTAGGAGGGATGGTGAGATGTATCCATCTATGAATTCAAATATTAATCTACCCAATAAGGAGATCAAAGTGTGTGTCACCCAGATGTACACACAGACATGCACGTACACACAGACATGCACGTACACACACCTACACACACAAAAACACACACACGCTCACACCCACTCCTCTATCCACATGAAGTGGTCAGGGCATCACAGTGATCTAGTTACAAGGACATTGAGAGAAGCCATTTCTTTCCTCTAGAGACTGTAACATTGATGAGGTCTCCAACAAGAGTGGCCAGTCTATCCTCAGGGGGATACTACTGACAACACATTGAAAATGGGTGTCGTTATATCCTGCCTGTTTGGCCCTGTCCGGGGGTATCGTCGGATGGGGCCACATTGCCTCCCGACCCCTCCTGTCTCAGCCTCCAGTATTTATGCTGCAGTAGAGTATGTGTCGGGGGGCTAGGGTCAGTCTGTTATATCTGGAGTATTTCTCCTGTCTTATCCGGCGTCCTATGTGAATTTAAGTAAGCTCTCTCTAATTCTCTTTCTTTCTTTCTTTCTTTCTTTCTTTCTTTCTTTCTTTCTTTCTTTCTTTCTTTCTTTCTTTCTTTCTTTCTTTCTTTCTTTCTTTCTTTCTTTCTTTCTTTCTTTCTTTCTTTCTTTCTTTCTTTCTCTTGGAAGACCTGAGCCCTAGGACCATGCCTCAGAACTACCTGGCCTGAATACTCCTTGCTGTCCCCAGTCCACCGGGCCGTGCTGCTGCTCCAGTTTAAACTTTTCTGCTTGCGGCTATGGAACCCTGACCTGTTCACCATACCTGCTACTTTTCCCAGACCTTCTGTTTTCAACTCTCTAGAGACAGCAGGAGCAGTAGAGATACTCTGAATGATCAGCTATGAAAAGCTAACTGAGCTTTATTCCTGAGGTTCTGACCTGTTGCACCCTCGACAACGACTGTGATTATTATTATTTGACCTTGCTGGTCATTGTCACGACTTCCGCCGAAGTCGGCTCCTCTCCTTGTTCAGGCGTCGTTCAGCGATGGACATCACCGGCTTTCTAGCCATCACCGCTCCATTTTTCAGATATCAATTTGTTTTGTCTTGTCCCATACACACCTGGTTTTCATTCCCTAATCATTCTACATGTATTTAGCCCTCTGTTTCCTATCATGTCTTTGTGTGTAATTGTTTGTTTGGTGTTGTGGATTATTGTCAGGCGCTTTACTTTTGTCATGTTCCGTATTTTTGTCACGTTATTGTTTTTATGTGCTGTGTATTTTGGAACGGAATTAAAGTGTGCCTGTTCACTACACTCTGCTCTCCTGCACCTGACTTTGCCTCCCTTACACACCTTTGACAGAATTACACACCAAACCATGGAGTCAGCAGGAGCAGGTACCCCGGTTAGAGGAGTCGAGGAGCGCGTCCAGGAGAGCGACAAGGAACATTCGGCAATGTTAAGTCAACTTGGTGCCATGATGGAACGCGTTGTTCAAACCATGGACCGTTGGGAGAGACAGGGAGTCTCTCCAGCGCCTCGACCAGTACAACCGGGATTGCCTCCACCCGTCCCGTCCGGAGAGAATTCCAGTGGGATGCATCTCTCCCTTCCCAGGGAGTATGATGGAATGGCAGTAAAGTGCCAGGGATTCCTGTTTCAACTGGACCTCTATCTGGCCAGCGTGCATCCAGCTCCCTCAGGAAGGGAGAGAGTAGGTACCCTCATTTCCTGTCTCACAGGAGGAGCGCTGGAGTGGGCAAACGCCGTGTGGAGAGAGGAGGACGCGGCGTTGGACCAGTTCGAGGAGTTCACCCGTCGCTTCCAGGCCATCTTCGACCATCCACCCGAAGGTAGAGCGGCGTGAGAAAGGCTCTTCCATTTGAGGCAGGGGACGAGGAGCGCCCAGCATTTCGCTCTGGAATTCCGGACCTTGGCCGGCGGAGCAGGCTGGAACGCAGGGCCCTCATCGACCACTATCGATGCAACCTACGAGAGGACGTCCGTCGTGAGCTGGCCTGCAGGGATGCCACCATCTCCTTTGACCAACTGGTGGATTTGTCCATCTGGTATGATAACCTGCTGGTCACCCGCGGACGTCCAGAAGAGGCTCTGTCGGTGCCATCTTCCAGCATCACCACTCAGGTGCCCATGGAGTTAGGAGGGGCTGCTCATAGGGAGACTGGAGCAGGAGCCATCACATGCACCATCTGTGGCCGCAGAGGACACACTCTGCGTGCCGTGTTGGTTCTTCTGGGAGTCGAGGCAACAGACAGGGCACTCTGGCGTCACCCCAGGTTAGTTCGCACCACACTCATCCAGAATCCTCTGTTGATCAACTGTTTGTGCCTGTTTGTTTCCCTGAATTTTCTCCACATTCCCAGCATAAGGCGCTCGTCGATTCAGGCGCAGCTGGGAATTTTATCGATAGAGCGTTAGCCATTAGTTTAGGATCCCCATTTTTCCTGTAGTTAGACCCTTCCCAGTTCACGCTCTGGATTGTCGACCATTATGGTCCGGGATAATCAGGGAGGCCAACAGAGGGCAGAGGGCTCTCACGGGGTGGTTGCGAGAGTGCTCAGGGAGGTGTGTAGGGGTTGCTGTTGGTACTACCACGGCAGGGAAGGTCCAGACCAGGTCTCCCCCCCCCCCTGAGCGGAGACGGTGGCTATGGATACCTATGTCTTTGAATCCCTGCGTCATCCGCCTCCTCAAGTTTATTTTTTGTGAAGAAGATGTATAGGGGTTTACGCCCGTGCAGTGGCTATAGAGGACTCAATCAAATCACGGTGAGATACAGTTTGCCGCTACCTCTTATCGCCACGGCGATTGAGTCAATGCATGGGGCGCGCTTCTTTACGAAACTGGATCACGGGAGTACGTATAACCTGGTGCGTATCCGGGAGGGAGACGAGTGGAAGACAGCATTTAGTACCACCACAGGGCATTATGAGTACCTCGTCATGCCGTATTTGTTGATGAATGCTCCATCAGTTTTCCAATCCTTTGTAGACGAGATGTTCAGGGACCTGCACAGGGTGTAGTGGTGTATATCGATGACATTCTGATATACTCTGCTACACGCACCGAGCATGTGTACTTGGTGCGCAAGGTACTTGGACGACTGGTGGAGCATAACCTGTATGTCAAGGCTGAGAAGTGCCTGTTCTTTCAGCAGGCTGTCTCCTTCCAAGGGTATCGCATTTCCACATCAGGGGTGGAGATGGAGAGCGACCACATTGCAGCCATGCGTAATTGGCCGACTCCCACCACGGTAAAGGAGGGGCAGCGGTTTTTAGGGTTTGCCAATTACTACCGGAGAATTTTCCGGGGTTTTGGCCTGGTTGCTGCTCCCATTACCTCATTGCTGAAGGGGGGTCCTGTATTGTTGCAATGGTCGGCTGAGGCGGACAGGGCTTTTGGGCAGCTAAGAGCTCTGTTTACTTCGGCACCCGTGCTGGCCCATCCGGATCCCTCTTTGGCATTCATAGTGGAGGTGGACGCGTCCGAGGCTGGGGTAGGAGCCGTGCTCTCACAGCGCTCGGGTATGCCACCGAAACTCCGCCCCTGTGCTTTCTTCTCGAAGAAGCTCAGCCCAGCGGAGCTTAACTATGATGTGGGTGGACCGCGAGTTGTTGGCTGCGGTTAAAGCGTTGAAGGTGTGGAGACATTGGCTTGAGGGGGCTAAACAGCCTTTCCTCATCTGGACTGACCACCGCAACCTGGAGTACATCCAGGCAGCGAGGAGACTGAATCCCCATCAGGCAAGGTGGGCCATGTTCTTTACCCGCTTTGTGTTTACCCTATCCTACAGACCAGGTTCCCAGAATAAGACGGCAGACGCACTGTTCCGGTTGTGTGATACAGAGGAGCGGCCCATGGATCAGACTCCCATACCCCCGGCCTCCTTCCTGGTAGCGCTGGTCGTGTGGGAGCTGGATGTGGAAATTGAGCAGGCTTTGCGTGCAGAGCCCGCCCCCCTCCAGTGCCCCGTTGGGCATATGTACGTTCCGTCAGCTGTCCGTGACCAGTTGATCTATTGGGCCCACACATCCCTGACGGTGCTCTGTCTGACTGGAAAGTACTGATGGCCCACCTTGGCAAAAGACGTGAGGGCTTATGTTTCCTCCTGCTCGTTGTGTGCCCAGTATAAGGCTCAAAGACACATGCCCAGAGGTAAGTTAATCCCTTACCCGTTCCACAACGACCTTGGTCACATCTGTCAGTGGATATCCTAACAGATCTTTCTCTTTCACAGAGAAACACTATGATCCTGGTCGTTGTGGATCGTTTTTCTAAGTCCTGTCATCTCCTCCCTCCTCCCTCCTCCCTCCCTCTGCCCGGTCATCCTATGGCCCTGCAGACTGCGGAAGCCCTGTTGACTCACGTCTTCCGGCACTACGGGGTGCCTGAGGATATAGTGTCGGATCGGGGTCCCCAGTTCAAGAGTTTGGAAGGCGTTCATGGAACGTCTGGGGTTCTCGATCAGCCTTACCTTAGGTTTTCACCTCGAGAGTAACGGGCAGGTAGAGAGAGTTTAAAAAATATATATATTTCACCTTTATATAATCTGGTAGGCTAGTTGAGAACAAGTTCTCATTTGCAACTGCGACCTGGCCAAGATAAAGCATAGCAGTGTGAGCATACAACAAAGAGTTACACATGGAGTAAACAATTAACAAGTCAATAACACAGTAGAAAACAAAGGGGGGGTCTATATACAATGTGTGCAAAAGGCATGAGGAGGTAGGCAAATAACTACAATTTTGCAGATTAACACTGGAGTGATGAATGATCAGATGGTCATGTACAGGTAGAGATATTGGTGTGCAAAAGAGCAGAAAAGTAAATAAATAAAAACAGTATGGGGATGAGGTAGGTGAAAAGGGTGGGCTATTTACCAATAGACTATGTACAGCTGCAGCGATCGGTTAGCTGCTCAGATAGCTGATGTTTGAAGTTGGTGAGGGAGATAAAAGTCTCCAACTTCAGCGATTTTTGCAATTCGTTCCAGTCACAGGCAGCAGAGTACTGGAACGAAAGGCGGCCAAATGAGGTGTTGGCTTTAGGGATGATCAGTGAGATACACCTGCTGGAGCGCGTGCTACGGATGGGTGTTGCCATCGTGACCAGTGAGCTGAGATAAGGCGGAGCTTTACCTAGCATGGACTTGTAGATCAACCAGGATGTGGGCAAGTTTCTGCGGTCTTATTGCCAGGACCGGCTGGGTGTGTGGGCTGCGTTCGTGCACTGGGCCGAAATGTCACAGAACTTGCTTCGCCACTCCTCCACTAACCTCTCCCCCTTTCAGTGCGTATTTGGATACCAGCTGGTTCTGGCGCAATGGCATCAGGGTCAGACCGAAGCTCCTGCGGTGGATGACTGGTTTAGGCGCGCGGAGGAGACATGGGAGGCCACCCGTGTACACCTCCAGCGAACCGCGTGCTGCCAAATAACCAGAGTGGACCATCACAGCAGTGAGACCGGGTCTGGCTCTCGACCCGTAACCTGCCCGTAACGTTCTGACCTTAGTTCTTTTGTTATGTCTTTGTTTTAGTATGGTCAGGGCGTGAATTGGGTGGGTTGTCTATGTTTCTTTTTCTATGATTTGGAATTTCTGTGTTTGGCCCGGGAATGGTTCTCAATCAGAGGCAGCTGTCATTCGTTGTCCCTGATTGAGAACCATACTTAGGTAGCCTGGTTTCACTTTTGAGTGGTGAGTGATTGTTTCCTGTGTCTGTGTTTGTACCATACGGGACAGTTTCGATTTTCGTTTGTTCATTCACGTTGTTATTTTGTACTTTTATAGTGTTCAGTTTTATATATTAAAATGGACACTTACCACGCTGCACATTGGTCCGACATCTCTTACTCCTCGTCAGAAGAAGAGGAGAGTCGTTACACTGCCCCTCCGACTGCCCTGCCGGAAGCTGGGTCCGCAGTTTGTGGGGCCCTTTAAAGTCCTGAGGAGGGTGAATGAGGTATGTTACAGATTACAGCTTGCCTCTGATTATCGTATTAACCCCTCGTTCCATGTGTCTCTCCTCAGGCCGGTGGTGGATGGTCCGCTCCAGGAATCTGAGGTGTGGGAGGTCCCTCCACCCCCTTTGGACATGGCGGGGGCCCCAGTGTACATCGTTCGTTCCATCCTAGATTCGAGGCGTCGGGCGGGGTGTCTTCAGTACCCCGTGGAATGGGAGGGGTAGGGTCTGGAGGAGAGGTGCTGAGTTCCGGTTTCGGATGTTTTGGATCCTGAACTGCTGCGGGAGTTTCACCGTCGCCGGATCGCCCTTCACTTCGCCCTCCGGGTCGTCCTAGAAGCTGGTGTCGGCGTGCCACTGGAGCTTCTGCGTCAATCGCGGAGTCACAGGCTTTTTAGCAATCAACTCTCCATTTTTCATATATCCATTTGTTTTGCCCTCTTTTTCCCATCATGTCTTTGTGTGTAATTGTGTGTTTGGTATTGTGGATTATTGTCGGGCGCTTTACTTATGTCATGTTCCGTGTCTTTGGCACGTTATTGTTTTTATGTGCTATGTATTTTGGAAAGGAATTAAAGTGTGCCTGTTAACTATAATCTGCTCTCCTGCACCTGACATACTTTTGACAGTCATCAATGAACATTTGAACATCTTGGCTATGTTCTGTTACAATCTCCAGCCGGCACAGCCAGAAGAGTACTGGCCACCCCTCATAGCCTGGTTCGTCTCTAGGTTTCTTCCTAGGTTCTGGCCTTTCTAGGGAGTTTTTCCTAGCCATCGTGCTTCTACTCCTGCATTGCTTGCTGTTTGGGGGTTTAGGCTGGATATCTGTACAGCACTTTGAGATATCAGCAGATGTAAGAAGGGCTACATGAATACATTTGATTAGATTGTTAATACATTTGATTTGACAGACAGGCTCTATTACGGTCTGTCAGCTGCTGTTTTTGCTGGCCCTGTCTTTACCCTGCTCATAGGACATGATTGACAGTGTGTGTGTGTCCGTGTCTTCAGTAATGTGTGTGTGCATGCGTTCTTAGAGATGCATGCGTGGATGCGTGGTGTGTGTGTGTGTGTTTGTGCGTGCATACCTGCAAACCTATCGTTAGTGGTCTGAGTGAATTGGATAAACTACTGTGATACATCCAGGTGCCTCCAGAGGTGTTAGCCTATCATGTTCTGTGAGCTTTTATCACTAATCACCTCTGCTGATGACACACAGAGTAATTATCAGGCTGACATGTAGCACTTAAAAGCTGATACTAACAGGTGCTGAGCCAGGGAGGCTTGCTGTCTCTAATGCTACATGTGGCGGCGATCTGCTTTTAATAGTGCAAACATAGAGGAGGTATGAATAGACGTGTTGCCATGACTCTTGCCCATTGTGCTGCAACAACATTGTATTCTGATTGCCAACAGTAGTAGTCTGTTGAATGTGGCACTTGATAATCAACTGTATAATCATACTCATTGGGGAGTGATTGACCTGTGCTTAGCCACTCTCTCTCTCTTTTTTTTTTTTTTTAACCTTTATTTAACTAGGCAAGTCAGTTAAGAACAAATTCTTATTTTCAATGACGGCCTAGGAACAGTGGGTTAACTGCCTGTTCAGGGGCAGAACGACAGATTTGTACCTTGTCAGCTCGGGGATTTGAACTTGCAACCTTCCGGTTACTAGTCCAACGCTCTAACCACTAGGCTACCCTGCCGCCCCTTGCAACATGATGCAGGCAAATTATGAGAAAATCAACTGCTGCAATAGGGTGAAGGCAGAGGTTGAATATGAGTACAGGCAGAGAGAGAGAGGTAGAGAGAAGGAATGAGAGAGACAGACATACAGTGGTAGGATCTTAATTTGATCCAGCAGGAAAATACAGACATACAGGCAGACTAGGTCCATAAGCTGTTCCAGTGTTCTGGGTGGATATGTGGATAGGTAACTAAATTGGTGATGTCACAATGCCCCTTTACCAGGGAAAAGGAACTAGTTGTTATAAGGGAACATTATGAGGTAACATGTTGCCACGGAAACACACGTATGTCATAATCTCAGACCACATTAAAATGGTCAGACAAGCTCAGGTAGACCGCATTAGCTACATTGGAACGATCTCTCAACCTATAACTGATTTGATTGATTACAACAGTACACTACCTTGTCGTGACATGGGTCAGAGACTAAGTGACCCTGTCCCTGAGGTATCCCATAGGGAGAAACCAAAGGAGACACAGGAACATAAAGATAAACTCAAGGAGAAGAGGATCCCTCAACCCCTGACCTTTTTTCAGCTGTTTACACTGCTGAACTGCGTCAAGGTGAAGAAAACACCCTTTGATCCCTCCCAGAGTGGTGATGGGAGAAAGGGAACAACGATAAACGATACAAACAACAATAATGACTCTGATACTGGTGAGTGTTAGGAGGTGTATATTGATTAGAGCTGCTACATTGTACAATTATCTAGGCTTCACTTGGAAAAAAACTGGTCATGTGTCTTAGAAATGTTTCACTTACAGCCTTGGACTACTCTGCAGGTGACGTGAAAAGGATCAAGGACAAGAGTAAAGGAAAGGTGTGGGGAGAGAAACATTGCATTGAATCTCAGGACCACAAATGCAGAACGACACAGGAAAAAGAAAAAGACATTAAACAAAGACCTAACTCGGTAAGACATCCAAACTTGCTTATTAATGAGGCTTAACCAATGCATTTGACAACTGATAATACCACAATAAGGAAAACACAGCATATTGTGTTGAATCTGATTCTTTGACATGGCTTGACAAATGTGATAATGTCACAATGCCCCTTCGGATGGGGTAGGCCCTAATAGTTATTAGGAAAAGTCTAAACAGATTCCATGGAACGTCCCAACTCTGACCTTTGACGTTGGAATTGAAATGGTTAAGGTAAGGGTTAGGGTTAAGGTAGGGGTTAAGGTTAGGGTTTAGGGTAGGGACGTCCCAAGGATCACGGACAGCACTAACCCTAGTTATTATGGGGTAACATTTTGACATGGAAACACACTTAGGAAATACTATTTGTTGCCAATCAAGAGCTCATTGGCTACTTATATTCAACATTGATATTGTAGTTTGAAATGTCAGTAGATTTCTAACTGATGTACTGATTGCGACACTGAGGTCTCCCCTGAGGAGCAAGCAAAGGAGACCCAGCAGAAAGAGAAGAAGAAGAGCATCCATCCAGCTGTGGCGGCCCTGCAGCTGTTCACTCTCTTCTGCTGTGGTGGGAAAGTCAAGCTGAGGAAGTCTCGTCCCTCTCACAACAGACAGAGTAGAAAGGACCAGGACAAAGATAATGCATCTGATACTGGTGAGTGTTATGGGGTGTCTGCTGATTAGATATAGAATGAGATTGGCTCCACTTGGAAGAACGTGTCTTCAAAATCAAAATGTCTAATCTACACAGGTTCAGACTTGTCTGGAGGTGATGTTACAACCAAAAGCTTCAAGGACAAGATTAATAGAAAGGTGTGCAGGGAGAAAGAAAGGACTGAAGTTCAGCTGTTGAAATCATCTCAGGACCATGAACCCGTAAGTACAACACCAGAAACAGACAAGGGCACTAATTCAGGACAAAGGCCTAACTCTGTGAGACAACCAAACATGCTGTATCATATTTTATTTTGAGCAAAATATCTTTCCCATAATGCTGTGTTATCATTGGGTGTTACAATTGTGTTGTGCAGGAAAATCGAAGGACACCCCGGCAAGTGAAGACCCCTGTGGAGGAAATTTACATAAGACCTGACTCGACGACTCTACCACGTGCCCACGTAAGTTACTGAATTCTAAATTACTATACGGACAGACAGAGATTCAAACATCTAGACAATTTCCCCTCTGACCTCAACCTAACCACCCTTTTCCTCCGGGTAGAGCTCCCTCTCTCAGTTTTCCCTGGCTCGGAACCTGCCCATCCTCCCGCTGGAGTGGCAGCTACCCGGAGTCCCTCTGCCCACCTCGTCTATGGCAACTAGGACAGAGAGAACGCCATCCTCTACCAACACTTCGACACATGCGCAGATGGAAACACAGACATCAGATATGAACACAGACACACAGACCACTTCTACCTCTCAGAGCCAGATCTCCATGGTCTCATCGGAGACCATGATAGATCTTCACACGTCAGACTCCATTACCCAGACCTCCACTCTTGACATGGCACTGACCCCTGAGAGCACTAAGGACATGATCACTACTGATGAGGATGTGAAGGATGACTCTGCTAAAGATTTGATCTCCACCCTAACAGACACCTCTATGGAGAAATCCATCAGTGAGACCAGCCTGAAAGACCTCATCGCTGAGTATGAAGATGACAATGAGCTGAAGGATATGGCTGCCTCCACTACCCCTGCTACTGATAATGCCAATGAGGATGCAATGCTGCTGGAGATTGCAGGACTTTTTGACTGATTACATGTTGACAGTGGAGACCGAGCTGCCTCTGCATCTCTGAAGAGCCAATAGGCCTAATGAACATTTCAATGTAGCAAAAGCTATACTTTGATCAATTAATAAAGCATATTTTCTGCAGCAAATTTCCACTACTGTTGATATGTGACGCAGCATGTTTAGATTAGACCTATTTGTTTGAATTCACCAAAAATAATAAATATTACTGCCAAGGGAACAATCAAACTACTACAGGTAGGGGAGAGTGAATATATCAGCATAGAGTTCATTTGGACAATAATGATCCATAAGCATATTGCATTCTGTAATGTATGAAATAACATTCACCCACATCGAATACAAATCAGACCTAGAGTCCTCCTATCACCACATATCTGAGCCACCTGAAGATGCTTTGTTACTGGTGGGTTTCCAACAGATTACAGGGAGATTGTTTAAGTAAGTCAACCTAAATAAGGATGGTGGGAACATCATCATACTACAGCACATCATTCTCTTTGCCTGTATTACAGGAGGGGAGGATATATTGGTGTCATCAGAGTAATTGATTAGCACACATACTGTATGTGTCGTTTTATCACCTTGAATGGTGACAGAATAGAGAGCTTTGAAACTATTGAATTAAGTATTAAAATACCAGGTGAAAAATGCTCCGTTAGCAAATCACTTTGAGAATGTAGGTATTTTATGAATTCTCACCGGGAAGATTTCGGTCAAACTGCACTTTTCTGTCTCTGTCATGCCTGTGGTCACCAGCTGTACAGACACCCCAGAGCTGCATATTCCTGTGGCCTACATGCATGGATAATGAGCTGAGAGAAGCAGTAGTAGCAGCACACAGTTTAGGGCTACAGCCAAGCTGTCCCTCACCTGAGAAACCCCCTAGTTGTACATGAGTGCACTCTCCACAATAAAGATCAGCCTGACATCAACATGCTGTTGACAAAGTAGACTTGGAACTAAATCAACATAACATAGATACTGTACATTTTTGATGATTGTTAATCTAGAAAAGATGCAGAACATAAGTGTCTCTCACCCAGATGTACACACAGACATGCACGTACACACACCTACACACACAAAAACACACACGCTCACACCCACTCCTCTATCCACATGAAGTCGTCAGGGAATCACAGTGATCTAGTTACAATGACATTGAGAGAAGCCATTTGTTTCCTCTAGAGACTGTAACATTGATGAGGTCTTCCACAAGTCTGTGAAACAAAGATACGTATTACTACAGTGAGGACCATTAATAGAGATCCACACTCTTTTCACACTTCGGTAGGCTATCTCTGCCAGCGGCTATTCTAGATCCTGAGCTACGAGTATCCATTGACCTGGGCCATCATTGGTTTAAGTGACCAGTCTATCCTCAGGGGGATACTACTGACAACACATTGAAAATGGGTGGGGTTATATCCTGCCTGTTTGGCCCTGTCCGGGGGTTTCGTCGGATGGGGCCACAGTGTCTCCCGACCTCTCCTGTCTCAGCCTCCAGTATTTATGCTGCAGTAGTTGGGGGGCTAGGGTCAGTCTGTTATATCTGGAATATATCTCCTGTTTTATCCAGTGTCCTGTGTGAATTTAAGTAAGCTCTCTCTAATTCTCTCTTTCTCTCTCTCTCTCTCTCTCTCTCTCTCTTTCTTTCTTTCTTTCTTTCTTTCTTTCTTTCTTCCAGAGAGTTTTCTTTAATGGAAGCTTCTCTAATGTCAAACATGTAAAGTGTGGTGTATCGCAGGGCAGCTCTCTAGGCCCTCTCACCTTTTTCTATTCATACCAATGACTTGCCACTGGCATTAAACAAAGCATGTGTGTCCATGTATGCTGAGAATTCAATGATATATGCATCAGCAACCACAGCTAATGAAGTCACTAAAACCCTTAGCAAAGAGTTGCAGTCAGTTTTGGAATGGGTGGCCAGTAATAAACTGGTCCTGAACATCTCTAAAACTAAGAGCATTGTATTTGGTACAAATCATTCCCTAAGTTCCAGACCTCAGCTGAATCCTGTAATGAATGATGTGGCGGTTGAACAAGTTGAGGAGACTAAATTACTTTGTGTTACCTTAGATTGTAAACTATCATGGTCAAAACATATAGATTCAATGGTTGTAAAGATGGGTAGAGGTCTGCTTTTTTGACATCACACTCCACAAAGCAATTCCTGCCGGCTATAGTTTTATCTTATCTTGATTATTGTCCAGTCATATGGTCAAGTGCCGCAAAGAAAGGCCTAGTTAAGCTGCAGCTGGTCCAGAACAGAGCAGCACATCTAGCTCTTCATTGTAATTAGAGGGCTAATATTAATACTATGGATGCCAGTCTCTCTTGGCTGAGGAAATAATGACTGCATCACTTCTTGATTTTATAAGAAATATTGATGTGTTGGAAATTTCAAATTGTTTGTATAGTCAATTTACACACATCACTGACACACTTACCCTATAGACATGCCACCTGAGTTTTCCACACTCCCTGGGTCCAGAACAAATTCAAGGAAACATACAGTATTATACAGAGCCATGAGTGCATGGAACTCCCTTCCATCTTATATAGCTCAAGTGAACAGCAAACCTGGTTTCAAAAAACAAATAAAGCAACACCTCACAGCACAACACCTCTCCCCCATGTGACTTACTTGTTGTGTGTATGTACTGACATGTAAGTGTAACTGATAGATGCACACACACACTACATGTTCATGTTAAAATAATCTGCTTAGACCCCAACCAAGGAACATCAAAAGTCGTGCTATAAATTCACAGACAACACAAAGATTCCTTGATGCCCTTCCAGACTCCCTCTGCCTACCCAAGGACGCCAGAGGACAAAAATCAGTTAACCACCTAACTGAGGATCTCAATTTAACCTTGCGCAATACCCTAGATGCAGTTGCACCCCTAAAAACTAAAAAAATGTCTCATAAGAAACTAGCTCCCTGGTACACAGAAAATACCCGAGCTCTGAAGCAAGCTTCCAGAAAATTGGAACGGAAATGGCGCCACACCAAACTGGAAGTCTTCCGACTAGCTTGGAAGGACGGTACCGTGCAGTACTGTAGAGCCCTTACTGCTGCTCGATCATCCTATTTTTCTAACTTAATTGAGGAAAATAAGAACAATCTGAAATTCCTTTTTAATACTGTCGCAAAGCTAACTAAAAAGCAGCATTCCCCAAGAGAGGATGACTTTCACTTTAGCAGTGATAAATTCATGAACTTCTTTGAGGAAAAGATTATGATTATTAGAAAGCAAATTACGGACTCCTCTTTAAACCTGCGTATTCCTCCAAACCTCAGTTGTCCTGAGTCTGCACAACTCTGCCAGGACCTAGGATCAAGAGAGACGCTCAAGTGTTTTAGTACTATATCTCTTGACACAATGATGAAAATAATCATGGCCTCTAAACCTTCAAGCTGCATACTGGACCCTATTCCAACTAAACTACTGAAAGAGCTGCTTCCTGTGCTTGGCCCTCCTATGTTGAACATAATAAACGGCTCTCTATCCACTGGATGTGTACCAAACTCACTAAAAGTGGCAGTAATAAAGCCTCTCTTGAAAAAGCCAAACCTTGACCCAGAAAATATAAAAAACTATCGGCCTATATCGAATCTTCCATTCCTCTCAAATTTTTTTGAGAAGGCTGTTGCGCAGCAACTCACTGCCTTCCTGAAGACAAACAATGTATACGAAATGCTTCAGTCTGGTTTTAGACTCCATCATAGCACTGAGACGGCACTTGTGAAGGTGGTAAATGACATTTTAATGGCATCGGACCGAGGCTCTGCATCTGTCCTCGTGCTCCTAGACCTTAGTGCTGCTTTTGATACCATCGATCACCACATTCTTTTGGAGAGATTGTAAACCCAAATTGGTCTACACGGACATGTTCTGGCCTGGTTTAGATCTTATCTGTCGGAAAGATATCAGTTTGTCTCTGTGAATGGTTTGTCCTCTGACAAATCAACTGTAAATTTCGGTGTTCCTCAAGGTTCCGTTTTAGGACCACTATTGTTTTCACTATATATTTTACCTCTTGGGGATGTTATTCGAAAACATAATGTAAACTTTCACTGCTATGCAGATGACACACAGCTGTACATTTCAATGAAACATGGTGAAGCCCCAAAATTGCCCTCGCTAGAAGCATGTGTTTCAGACATAAGGAAGTGGATGGCTGCAAACTTTCTACTATTAAACTCGGACAAAACAGAGATGCTTGTTCTAGGTCCCAAGAAACAAAGAGATCTTCTGTTGAATCTGACAATTAATCTTAATGGTTGTACAGTCGTCTCAAATAAAACTGTGAAGGACCTCGGCATTACTCTGGACCCTGATCTCTCTTTTGAAGAACATATCAAGACCATTTCGAGGACAGCTTTTTTCCATCTACGTAACATTGCAAAAATCAGAAACTTTCTGTCCAAAAATGATGCAGAAAAATTAATCCATGCTTTTGTCACTTCTAGGTTAGACTACTGCAATGCTCTATTTTCCGGCTACCCGGATAAAGCACTAAATAAACTTCAGTTAGTGCTAAATACGGCTGCTAGAATCCTGACTAGAACCAAAAGATTTGATCATATTACTCCAGTGCTAGCCTCTCTACACTGGCTTCCTGTCAAAGCAAGGGCTGATTTCAAGGTTTTACTGCTAACCTACAAAGTATTACATGGGCTTGCTCCTACCTATCTCTCTGATTTGGTCCTGCCGTACATACCTACACGTACGCTACGGTCACAAGACGCAGGCCTCCTAATTGTCCCTAGAATTTCTAAGCAAACAGCTTGGACGCAGGGCTTTCTCCTATAGAGCTCCATTTTTATGGAACGGTCTGCCTACCCATGTCAGAGACGCAAACTCGTTCTCAACCTTTAAGTCTTTACTGAAGACTCATCTCTTCAGTGGGTCATATGATTGAGTGTAGTCTGGCTCAGGAGTGGGAAGGTGAACGGAAAGGCTCTGGAGCAACGAACCGCCCTTGCTGTCTCTGCCTGGCCGGTTCCCCTCTTTCCACTGGGATTCTCTGCCTCTAACCCTATTACAGGGGCTGAGTCACTGGCTTGCTGGGGCTCTCTCATGCCGTCCCTGGAGGGGGTGCGTCACCTGAGTGGGTTGATTCACTGTTGTGGTCATCCTGTCTGGGTTGGCGCCCCCCCCTTGGGTTGTGCCGTGGCGGAGATCTTTGTGGGCTATACTCAGCCTTGTCTCAGGATGGTAAGTTGGTGGTTGAAGATATCCCTCTAGTGGTGTGGGGGCTGTGCTTTGGCAAAGTGGGTGGGGTTATATCCTTCCTGTTTGGCCCTGTCCGGGGGTGTCCTCGGATGGGGCCACAGTGTCTCCTGACCCCTCCTGTCTCAGCCTCCAGTATATATGCTGCAGTAGTTTATGTGTCGGGGGGCTGGGGTCAGTTTGTTACATCTGGAGTACTTCTCCTGTCCTATTCGGTGTCCTGTGTGAATCTAAGTGTGCGTTCTCTAATTCTCTCCTTCTCTCTTTCTTTCTCTCTCTCGGAGGACCTGAGCCCTAGGACCATGCCCCAGGACTACCTGACATGATGACTCCTTGCTGTCCCCAGTCCACCTGGCCATGCTGCTGTTCCAGTTTCAACTGACCTGAGCCCTAGGACCATGCCCCAGGACTACCTGACATGATGACTCCTTGCTGTCCCCAGTCCACCTGGCCATGCTGCTGCTCCAGTTTCAACTTCCACCTGACTGTGCTGCTGCTCCAGTTTCAACTGTTCTGCCTTATTATTATTCGACCATGCTGGTCATTTATGAACATTTGAACATCTTGGCCATGTTCTGTTATAATCTCCACCCGGCACAGCCAGAAGAGGACTGGCCACCCCACATAGCCTGGTTCCTCTCTAGGTTTCTTCCTAGGTATTGGCCTTTCTAGGGAGTTTTTCCTAGCCACCGTGCTTCTACACCTGCATTGCTTGCTGTTTGGGGTTTTAGGCTGGGTATCTGTACAGCACTTTGAGATATCAGCTGATGTACGAAGGGCTATATAAATACATTTGATTTGATTTGATTTGATTTGATGTTTCTAAATGTATGTAAATTGTAAAGTTTTTTGTCTGTAATATCTTGTTCGTTATATGTCGGACCCCAGTAAAACTAGCTATCCACCCTTGCTGTTGGCTAATGGGGATCCTAATAAATCAAATCAAATCAAGAGGGGATACGCTGTGCTCAGTGCAGCAGTCTGTAAACTGACCATGGTGAACCAGTCCACCTCCTGTCCTGACTGAGCAATTGATTTCTCCACTCTCTGGGAACTGCATTAGCCAGAACACATTTGTGGAGAGAAGGTCAGTGTCATCATGATGACGGAATGTCAAGTTCACTAAACCCAGCAGTCAATCACACAGGCAGACGCATGCACGTACACACACGCACAAATGCAGGCAGATAAGCAGGAATGACTACACACATACAGATATATGTGTGTATTGATTCTGTTATTACAACACTTTGCAACATTCACTGAGATAACACCTCTAGACCAGAGTCCCAAGGTACAGTATCAATCAATCAATCAATCAAATGTATTTATTACATCAGCTGATGTCACAAAGTGCTGTACATAAACCCAGCCTAAAACCCCAAACAGCAAGCAATGCAGGTGTAGAAGCACCTGTATATGATTCCTCACCCTACCTAGTTCTGCTTGGTTTCATGTATGAAGTTAAAATGTTGATCCTGTGATCAACGGTGGATCATGCCTGTGACCACAGTGGTGGAGGTCGTAACACAGAGACATGGCCTTTATTTGTTTAGCTAATGGCCATCACTAAAAGGAATCCAATAAGCCATCAGGATACACCCTGTGGCCATACAAGTGTCTAGGGGTCTGAAAGGAAGACTGGGTAGAGTGCATGAACACACTGACAGACACACATAGAAGAAAACACACATTGTCCCTCTACAAAACACCTACCAACACACCCACATGTAAACCCATATGAAACACACACACCCTGCATTTATCTGGATGCTAATGGTCTTGGCTGGAGGATGACGACATTAGTTATGGTCTTCAGGAGAGGCCAAGGTTTGTACATCATCACTACCCAGGAGGCACCAGTCTGATCTCTCCACGCCAATCTTTGTGTGCAACCATTTAAGAGAGCGGGACAGAGAAAGCGAGAGCACAAGAGTGCGCGAGAGAGAGAGAGAGAGAGAGAGAGAGAGAGAAAGAGAGAGAGAGAGAATAGGAGGATTCATAGGATAAATGGACTGACATTTTTTAAGCGAATCAATTCAGTTATCCCACTCCATCTTGCAGTTGTGTTCCCTATGTTATGATGTGCAGTCTATGTTATGATGTGTAGCCTATGTTATGATGTCTAGACTATTTTATGATGTGTTTTTTGCTAAACAGTATATTAGACAGAACACCATTCATGATTGCCATACACAACATTTGGTCATTGACATACTGTAGGCAGTGATTTGATGCTCTCTGGTGGCCTTGTAAGGCATAGCAGCACATCACTGCCTCCCCATGCTCTCCTATACAGATAGCAAAGATGGTGGATAATGAAGATGCTACATAAAGGCTGTTTACCATAAAAACAAAAAGGTCAAGGTTTCTGTCTGTGTAAGTGGGCGTTTCCGCCGTGCATTCTCAAAGAAGGAGAGGGAACGCCCACTTAGACAGGAACCTTCACAATTGATTTCAACGGGAATCTGCCAGATAACAGCTGGCTCTGGTCTACATCGTCCCCCTTCACCCCTGCTCACCCCACCATGCCCAATCAGAAAAGAAAATGCCTGTGAGATGTTTCGCTTTCTCTACGGTCTCTGCTAATGAGACACTGTCAAATGAACACACAGATTAATGCAAATGGAACAGAGAGGCAAAAGTGAAACATAAATGCTCTATTACAAATGAATCTGCAACACAATACCATTTCAATTGGGTTATGTGAACACATTACACTACAGAAGATAAACAGATCCACATACAGTATGTTGCCATAGTGTGTAATGTACCATTAATTGTAGCAGCCCGCTGGCAAAATGTACATTATAACACTGTTAATGAGCCATCCTGCCCCCAACAGATGCAATAACACGGCGAGTGAACATTCTCCCGATGGCATATGTCAATGTAGGTCAATCAAATAGAAATGATGCATTTCAGTCAATTCCCGAAGACAGATTCATGGTTACAGTGTATGGAATGGGATTCAATTTAAAAGGTAAAAGGTATGTTTTGTCGAGCCTAGGGTGCCGGAGAGGGGAGAGGACAGGGAAGGGATAGAGCAGGTGGTAGGGGAGGGTGTGTAGATAATATCTCAAACTCTCCAACTGTAGAACAATGTTATGATGCCGTCTTCCCCACTATAACAGCTATCTGAGCAGTGTTTTTCACAGTACATCCAGAAGGTTGTTTCTTCCCTCTTGGATTGTGTTGAGCGGTGCAGAGGTTTGTGGGAGAAAACACAGTGATTGTACCATATCATTAACGTGCTAGTGGTTAGAGCGTTGGACTAGTAACTGGAAGGTTGCAAGTTCAAACCCCCGAGCTGACAAGGTACAAATCTGTCGTTCTGCCCCTGAACAGGCAGTTAACCCACTGTTCCTAGGCCGTCATTGAAAATAAGAATTTGTTCTTAACTGACTTGCCTGGTTAAATAAAGGTAAAATAAATTTTAAAAATCCCTGGCCAGACAAAAAGCCTTTATTTTGCCAACAACTGACGGGTTGTGACTAAAATAGGCCTACAAGTCGAAATGTTCATTATACACTCTTAGAAAAAAAAGTTTAAAAAAGGGTTCTTCAGCTGTCCCCATTGGAGAGCCCTTTTTTGTTCCAGGAAGAACCATTTTGGGTTGTATGTATAACCTTCTGTGGAAAGGGTTCTAATTGGAAAATAAAGGGGTTGTTCAAAGGGTTCTCCTATGGGGACAGCCAAATAACCCTTTTAGGTTCTAGATAGCACTTTTCTTTCTAATAGTGTACCAAAGACCTTGAAATAACGACAATATAGGGGTGGTAGGATGATGCTGTACTCTGGTTCTGGTCAAGGACGTGATATAATCTGACTAATCTGATACATTTTGTTGTGGTGCAGTTCAGTTGGTAGGTTATCACTCCTCCGGGGATTGCATCTCTGCCACTATGGAGCCAGAGTGCTATGAAATAACAACCTTATCTGCGATTCAGTAAGTAGTCTACGTATCGACCCTTGGGTGTGTGTGATTACAACACATTGGCAAACATACAGTACCAGTCAAACATTTGGACACACCTACTAATTCAAGGGTTTTTCTTAATTTGGACTATTTCTACATTGTAGAATAATAGTGAGGACATCAAAACTATGAAATAATACATATGCAATCATGTAGTAACCAAAGAGGTGTTAAACAAATCAAAATATATTTAATATATTATCCACCCTTTGCCTTGATGACAGCTTGCACACTCTTGGCAATTTCTCAACCAGCTTCACCTGGAATGCTTTTCCAACAGTAATGAAGGAGTTCCCACATATGCTAAGCACTTGTTGGCTGCTTTTCCTTCACTCTGCGGTCCAACTCATCCCAAACCATCTCAATTGGGTTGAGGTTGGGTGATTGTGGAGGCCAGGTCATCTGATGCAGCACTCCACCACTCTCCTTCAAATAGGCTTTACACAGTCTGGAGGTGTGTTGGGTCATTGTCCTGTCAATGTCCCACTAAGTGCAAAGCAGATGGGATGACATATCGCTGCAGAATGCTGTGGTAGCCATGCTGATTAAGTGTGCCTTGAATTCTAAATAAATCACAGACAGTGTCACCAGCAAGGTACCCCCACACCATCACACCTCCTCCTCCTCCATAACCACACATGCAAAGATTATTCGTTCACCTACTCTCAAAGACACGGCGGTTGGAACCAAAAATCTCAAATTTGGACTCATCAGACCAAAGGACAGATTTCTACCAGTCTAATGTCCATTTCTCATGTTTATTCATCTTATTGGTGTCCTTTAGTAGTGGTTTCCTTGCAGAAATTTGACCATGAAGAACTAATTCAGGCAGTCTCCTCTGAACAGTTGATGTTGAGATGTGTCTGTAACTTGAACTCTGTGAAACATTTATTTGGGCTGCAATTTCTGAGGCCGGTAACTCTATTTAACTTATCCTCTGCAGCAGAGGTAAATCTGGATCTTCCTTTCCTGTGGGGTTTCCTCATGACAGCCAGTTTCATCATAGCGCTTGATGGTTTTTGGTACTGCACTTGAAGAAACTTTCAAAGTTCTTAAAATGATCCATGTGGACTGACCTTCATGTCTTCGTGTCTGGACTATCATTTATCTTTGCTTATTTGAGCTGTAGCCATAATATGGACTCGGTCTATTACCAAATAGACCAAATATTACCAAATAGGGCTGTTGTCTGTATAGGAACCGCAATCTACCTTGTCACAACACAACTGATTGGGCAGTGGGCAGTGTTCGGAAGTTCGGATGACTGACGTGCCCAAAGTAAACTGCCTGTTACTCAGGCCCAGAAGCTAGGATATGCATACAATTGGTAGCATTGGATTGAAAACACTAAAGTTTCTAAAACTGTTAAAATAATGTCTGTGAGTATAACAGAACTGTATGGCAGGCGAATACCCGAGGAAAATCCATCCGGAAATGTCAATGATAGCTATGGGATATACAAATAAATAGGACGCAGATTGCGGTTCCTATAGCTTTTACTAGATGTCACCAGTCTTTAGACAGGGTTTCAGGCTTGTTTCTTGAAAAAGGAACAAGTAGTTGTAGTTTATCCAAGGTGTCCGTCATTAGAAAATGAGTCTTGTTGCGCGTGTGAATGAGGCGCATGCTCTTTGTTATTTATCTTTCCATTTGAACATACTATTCTCCGTCTTAAATATTATAGTTTATTTAGATATTAGAGTACCTGAGGATTAATTAAAAACATCGTTTGACTTGTTTGGACGAACTTTACCGGTAACTTTTGGAATCGTTTGTATGCATGTTGAAAGAGTGGATTACTGAAATCAATGGTGCCAACTAAACTGACATTTTCCGATATAAAGAAGGACTTTATCGAACAAAACGACCATTCATTGTGTAGTTGGGACCCTTGGGATTGCAAACAGAGGAAGATCTTCAAAGTAAGTGATGTATTTCATCGCTATTTGTGATTCTTTGACGCCTGTGCTGGTTTGAAAAAGTTTTTGATGTTGGGCGCTGTCCTTAGATAATCACATGGTATGCTTTCGCCATAAAGCCTTTTTGAAATCTGACAACGAGGTTGGATTAACAAGAAGTTAAGCTTTTAAATGATGTAAGACACGTGTATGTTCATGAATGTTTAATATTACGATTTTATAATTTTAATTTAGCACTCTCCAACTTCACCAGATGTTGTCGAATTTGATGTCTGGGAAATGTCCTGGGAAATTATCTTGTTTCTTACAACCTCATGCTAATCACATTAGTCTACATTAACTCTACCTTCCCATGTAGGGGGACACCAATCCTGTAGAGCAGGTATTCCCAAACTGGGGTCGGGGGTACGCCAAATAAAAATTTGATTCAGATTATAATTTTTTTAAATGGTTTAAATCTTCACATTTTCAAATAGTCTATTTAGGTTTTTTTCTTGCCTGAGTAGCCTCGTTTCATTGCCAAAAATAAAATGAAACCATCTAGTGTTCAGCAAAGTAACAACACAATGTAAAATACTGGTAGCCTAGTCAAATAATTAAGATCCAATCACATTAACCATTACTCTCTCACAGGAATTTCACGAACGGTCCGTATGTAGCGAAACGTAGCTGCTGCTCATGTTGGTATCTGTACTGATGACGCAAAAGCCATGACAGGGAGATATGGTGGAGGGGTAACGCGCGTGCAAGCAGTTGCTCCCGACGCCACTTGGGTACACTGCATCGTCCACCGAGAGGCTCTTGCTGCCAAGGGAATGCCTGACTACTTGAAAGACATTTTGGACACTACAGTTAAATGGTAACTTTGTTCATCTTAGCGCACGGATCCCGTTAACGGGATCAATATCGACAACATCCGGTGAAGCTGGAGTGCGCCAAATTCAAATGTCAAAATCGTAATATTAAATTCATGAACATACAAGTGTCCAAGTGTCCTACATCATTTAAAAGCTTAACTTCTTGTTAAGCTTTGTCAGATTTCAAAAAGGCTTTACTCGAAAGCATACTATGCAAGTATCTGAGGACAGCGCCCCACACACAAAAGCATTTAAAAATAATCCAAACCAGCAGAGGCTTCACAAAACTCAGAAATAGCGCTAAAATAAATCACTTACCTTTGAAGATCTTCCTCTGTTTCAATCCCAAAGGTCCCAGCTTCACAACAAATGGTAGTTTTCCTTGATAAAGTCCTTCTTTATATCCCCAAAAAGTATGTTTAGTTGGTGTGTTTGATTCAGTAATCCACCCATTCCACTAGTTCAACATGCATACAAAGGAATCCCAAAAGTGACCAATAAACTTTGTCCAAACAAGTCAAACAAATTTTCTAATCGATCCTCAGGTACCCTAATATGTAAATAAATGATACAATTTAAGACGGAGAATAGTGTGTTCAATACCGGAGATAAATAACGAAGTGCGCGCCCTCATCCACTCGCGCCACAAGACTACAGTCCAAATGACATTCACCTTGAAAAACTACAAATTCTAGCTAATTTTTCAAAAGACAAGCCTGAAACCCTTTCTAAAGACTGTTGACATCTAGTGGAAGCCATAGGAATTGAAATATGGGAGCTATTTATGTGTATATCCCATAGACAAGCGTTGAGATTGACAGTGACCTCAAATAAAACATTTGGGATGGATTTTCCTTGGGTTTTCGCCTGCAATATCAGTTCTGTTATACTCATAGACATTATTTTAACAGTTTTAGAAATGTCAGATTGTTTTCTATCCAATTATATGCATATCCTAGCTTCTCGGTCTGAGTAACAGGCAGTTTACTTTGGGCACGTCATTTATCCAAACTTCCGAACACTGCCCCCTAGCCCTAATAGGTTAAAGTAAGGCCCCTGAACTCTCGTGTATTTTCTGCACTATGCAGTGATATGGGCAGCGACCATGTAACGATTTTACAACATACAGAAGTGCGCTGGTTATCAAGGGGCAAAGTATTGACACTTTTTTTTAAATTGAGAGATGAGCTTAAAGTTTTCTTTACTGACCCAAATTTTCACTTGTCTGACCGCTTGCATGATGGCAAGTTTCTCACACGACTGGCCTATCTGGGTGATGTTTTTTCTCACCTGAATGATCTGAATCTCGGGTTACAGGGACTCACCTCAACTATATTCAATGTGCGGGACAAAATTGGGGCTATGATTTAGAAGTTGGAGCTCTTCTCTTTCTGCATTAAAAAGGACAACACACAGGTCTTTCCTTTATTGTATGATTCTGTGTGTGCAAATGAACTCAAGCTTACAGACAATGTCAAATGTGATATCGCGAAGCACCTGAGTGAGTTGGGTGCACAACTTTCCCAAAACGGATGACACAAACAACTGGATTGTTATCCCTTTCATGCCCTGCCACTTACTGATATCTGAACAAGAGAGCCTCATCGAAATTGCAACAAGCGGTTCTGTGAAAATTGAATTTAATCAGAAGCCACTGCCAGATTTCTGGATTGGGCTGCGCTCAGAGTATCCTGCCTTGGTAAATCGCGCTGTTAATAAGACACTGATGCCCTTTGCAACCACGTACACTCTGTATGTAGCCTCATTATTGTTATTTTATTGTGTTACTTTTTATTTTATTTTGACTTTAGCTTATTTAGTAAATATTTTCTTAACTCTATTTCTTGAACTGCATAGTTGGTTACGGGCTTGTAAGTCAGCATTCCACGGTAAAGGTCTTACTTAACCTGTTGTATTGTGACAAAAACAATTTGATTTGTATATAGATGAAATAAGAGGATTATATGATTACATCTGTGAACAGAGGATGTAATATAATGTGACAATGTGCATTAGGTTTAAAGATTTATATACATGTTCCTGTGAGTAGGTTTGTGTGTGTACGCGTTTGCATGTAATTATACTGCACCATTCTGTCTACACCACCCATAG
The DNA here is from genome assembly GCF_002021735.2 of Oncorhynchus kisutch. NCBI lineage: Eukaryota > Metazoa > Chordata > Actinopteri > Salmoniformes > Salmonidae > Oncorhynchus > Oncorhynchus kisutch. The sequence goes on along the minus strand of NC_034181.2, from coordinate 70,122,487 downwards.
GGTTTTCACTTGGACTTTGTTATGACAGCCACTGGTCCATGCTTGCATTGGTTATCAGTATCTATCATCCTGTCCTCCTACTGTATGTCCGTCCTGCTGGTCAGTACCATCTTTATACTTATTCAACCTTGTTTCCAGTAAGACAGTATTTTATAACTTCTGTATTCTCAGCCTAAGGGCCAAATAACAGCCATAAGAATCATATCAGGCATGACAAAATTAAGAAACACAAGACAATTAAGAAATCTAGAAATATTAAAATGAGCAATGTCAGTCCGGAATATAAGTCTCTAAGGTGTAGGGTGGAGTACTGGGTGGCAGCCGACTAGTAACAGTGACTAAGGTTTCAACAGTCTGATGGCCTGAAGATAGAATCTGTTTTCCAGTCTGTTGGTTCCAGCTTTGATGTACCTGTCTCCACCTTCTAGATGGTAGCAGAGTGTACAGGCTGTGGCTCGGGTGGCTGAGGTCCTTGATGATCTTCTAGGCCTTCCTGTGACTCTGGGTGCTGTAGTTGTCCTGAAGGGCAGGCATTGTGCCACCAGGAGTTGGGCAGACCGCACCACCCTCTTGAGAGCCCTGCAGTTACGGACAGTGCAGTTGCTATACCAGGCAGTGATAGGGCAGTGTGCAGTGCGAATGTAATTGCGTCATTCATGGATTTTTTTGGGGCGGTATGCAAATTGTATTGAGTCTAGGGTGTCGGGTAAGGTGAAGGTGATATGATCCTTGACTAGTCTCTCACAGCATTTCATGATGACAGATGTGAGGGCTACAGGGCGATAGTCATTTAGTTCAGTTACCTTCAGGACATATGAATGAAGTTAACAAGTTATAGAAATAAAGGGAAGACAAATGGAGTACTTGAACAATATATATTTTTTAACCACCCCTTTTCCATGGTATCCAATTGGTAGTTACAGTCTTGTCTCATTGCTGCAACTCCAGTACGGACTCAGGAGAGGCAAAGGCCGAGAGCCATGCGTCCTCCGAAACACAACCCAAACTGCTTCTTGACACAATGCCCACTTAACCCAGAAGCCAGCCACACTAATGTGTCAGAGGAAACACCATACACTTGGCAACCGTGTCAGCGTGCACTGCACCTGGGCCCACCACAGGAGTCGCTGGTGCCTGCCAACAAGTGGACGACACTGGCCCAATTGGTTGCAGCCGGCTACCACTGCGCCACTCGGGAGGCCCACAAAAACAAAAACAGAAACAATGCCAAGGTTGCGCTCCCATCCCATTTGGATAGGACTGCTGACAATGGCAAGAAAAGTCAAAAGCCACATCCATGGAGGATGTTTACATGGGGGAAAAAGCTGTTGTTGTTTTGCTGTAAATGGAGGTAAAGAGGACTCCTTAAAGCTGCAGTCATCTGAGTGCTGATTAGAATCTCTTTGACTGGTTTTGCATTTTAGTTCATGATTGTAAACTGTCCCATCCCTTACTCCCCTCCCTTCTGCTCCTTCTGCCCCTCTCCGTCTCTCTCAAACCTTCCTCTCTCCAGCTCTACTCTCACTCCCTCCATCCCCCTCTCTCTCTTTCTCTTTTTCAATTTCTCCTACCGGTGCATGGTGATCTGGTGAGTAACAGTGTATGAAGTAGCCCGTTGCCATGGCGTCAGATGCCAGCCACATGCTGGAGGAAGCTTTGGAGCAAATGGAGGCAGCCTTGGAGTAAATGGATGACATTATCGCTGGTAAGATTCAAATTTTATTAAGACCTCCTCAAAGACAATCCGGTTTGCAATTACTGCTCTCTCTAGACTGGTATTTCATAATGTGTTGAAGGTTTAATTGAGATTTAAATAGATTAACTTAGAGTAGGAATGTTACAATGTGTTCAGTTCTTTCTAAGCATAATCTAAAAAAAATGGTGTACTTTAGATTTTACATGAAATGAGGAAAGGAAAGTTCCTCTTGTGATTTTGAATTTTGAGATACTGGGATTGAGTTTGAGTTTGTTTCAACTAGAGCATATTTACTGGGGGAAACTGCAGGTTTTGATTAGACGGTCCTTGACAGTAGTCTACTGTACATCAATCTTTCTGCTTGTCTTTGAAGCTGCCTCTGTTCTTCCCCCACCTGATCTATTCCATTTATACTCTATCATTTTTATTGCATTTACATTTAGGACGACACTGGCCCAATTGGATGACACTGGCCCAATTGGACGACACTGGCTCAATTGGTCGCAGACACTCTTATCCAGAGCAACTTACAATTGCTTCAACTAAGGTCCATAACACCACATGTCATAGTCATAGAATGTAAAAACGCTCCTCAGTAAAGCAGCTGTCAGCAAAATCGGTGCAAGAAAGACAAATACAACAGTAAGGTTTGATTTATATTTTCTTTACACACACACTCTCTTTCCCGTAAGGGGCACAAGACACACGGCTCTAATAATGAAGATAGCATAGTGCTAATGACCCCCAGCAGACTGCTCTAAGACTGAGAAAACAGTGACATCACCCATAGAGATGGTAATACAGGCTAGCATAATGCTAATAATGAAGATAGCATAGTGCTAATGACCCCCAGCAGACTGCTCTAAGACTGAGAAAACAGTGACATCACCCATAGAGATGGTAATACAGGCTAGCATAATGCTAATAATGAAGATAGCATAGTGCTAATGACCCCCAGCAGACTGCTCTAAGACTGAGAAAACAGTGACATCACCCATAGAGATGGTAATACAGGCTAGCATAATGCTAATAATGAAGATAGCATAGTGCTAATGACCCCCAGCAGACTGCTCTAAGACTGAGAAAACAGTGACATCACCCATAGAGATGGTAATACAGGCTAGCATAATGCTAATAATGAAGATAGCATAGTGCTAATGACCCCCAGCAGACTGCTCTAAGACTGAGAAAACAGTGACATCACCCATAGAGATGGTAATACAGGCTAGCATAATGCTAATAATGAAAATTCTAGCAATTCCCGGAATAGGGCTACAACTTTGGTGACATGAGATCATGAATATATATCTGTGCAGACTAGTGTACATTTTAAAAGACCATTAGAGCACAGCACTTTGACACACTGCATTTACTCATAGAGGCAGTCAATACAACATACAATGTCTTTACAATATCCCTATAGAGAACACTTTCTTAGCTGACAGCATTCAGGCACTGTAGAAGATAGCGTTGTAGTGGGAGTGTGCCCTCTAGTGGTCTGGCTAGGTAGCAGTTGGATGTTTTCAATTATTTCACACAGTATGTTGATGTATTCAGTGACATCAAACCTACATGAGACATTCATCAGCACATAATACTTTCACTCAGCAATCCTGACAGCCTGTTTGTGGAGTGGGCACATACAATATATTCAACACCGAACAGTTTATAGTAATCCGATTTCAGAAAATCAAAACAAGTCAAAATGGATTGCTAGACTCTGGGAGAGCTAGCGTTAAGGCTCTGATGGCTGTATCTCCACTATGAGGCAAAATCTCTGGGTGAACAAAACTATAGATCATGTACAGTATTTATAGGGTACATGAAGGCATAATGTCTGTTTGGTGGTGGTCTTTATTCAGGGGTGGATTCCCCCTCCCATCTCCTCTCCACCCAGAAGTAGGAGCCAGAAAAGAGGTCTCTGATCTGCCACTTGTAATGAGATCCAGAGGTAGCTGCTGCTGCTCAGACTGGGAGCAGTTAGTTCCCCTCCTCCATCCCTTCCTCCTCTTTCTTCTCCTTATCCACTCCTTCCTGCTTGCATTTTGATGTTGATTTTATTTGCACATAAACTTTATCACATACTTACTATGCACATTCAGGGTAAGGAAAGGGACATCTAATAATCTTCCCACCTAACTACACTTCCTATTCCCCCTTCTTTCTCCTCACCTAACCTCCATCCTTCTCCTCACGCCTATTTATTCTCCTCATTCTCTTCCTCCTCCCCCTCCTCTCTGTCTACCTACCATTCCTGGTCTGTACCACATCTGTGACAAGCATGTGTAGAAGAATGCTCCCTCTCTCCCGAGCCCCTTTTAGAGAGATCACAAAAGTAGCTACATCGACGGGTACTTCAGGGAGAGAGAGAGGGGGGGGGGTGTGTATGAGACAGAGAGGGAGAGGCATAAAAAGAGAGAGACAGACAGAAAGCAAGAGAAAGAGAGTGTGTGTGTGTCTGTGTGTGTGTGTGTGTGTGCGTAAGAGAGAGCGAGAGAGAGAGAAAGAGAATAAGAGAGAGAGAGGGGAGGAGAAAAGGGAGAAGAAAGGGAGGGAGAGGAGCCAGCTGGCGTGGTCTTGAGTCGTAGAGCTGCAGTCTGATATTAGAGACTAGCCACTTCTCAGCCTGCCTCTGTCTGGGCTCCAAACCACACAGCCAGGGTCCGAACCAGACACAGCACACCATAGGGTCCCCACTACAGTCTCTCTGCAGCAAGAGAGAGGGAAGGAGGGGAAGAAGAAGATAGAAGGTTTCAGGGAGATTAACAGTGATATAGTATCTTTCTTTCTGATCCCTACTTTATTAATCACTCTCTTTTCTATCTATCTCTCTCTCTCTCTCTCTCTCTGTCTCTGTCTCTGTCTCTCTCTCTGTGTGTGTGTGGAGCCTCACTGCCTTGCCGGGATAAGTTGCAGTGTAGAGTTTGAGGAAGGAAATAGTGAAAGCTACAATGGGCCAACAGAATGGAGTATAACATCGATTGTTATAAGCATTTTGCCTGGCTGAAAAAGGTAAGAGGCTTTTTGAGGTTTCACTTTCATGCATTACCTTGCTTATACATCTGTATAGAGGAATCTATTTTTTGTTATTCTACACAGACAGTGAAATTCCTTGCATACTGGTGATGCACATGGAGAAAGACGTGTATTGTGGAGTTGCTCATTGTAACACAGTTGGCAACATTGATAGTACAGACCCTGTTTTGACCGTAAGCTGGAAATTTGTGCGTCATGCTGTCCTAAAAAGCAAAAAGGCAGTAAATGCTAATAGCGTGAAACTGAGAAAAATTGCTTTAATTTACCTTGGTTTCACAGTAACTTTATGCATTTACTACTAACATGACCCCCATTTTCTCCATAACACAATACAATAGAGGCAGGATACTTGTCCACATGATTAAGCATGTATTTAATGTAGCAAAAAATGACATGAACTCATTTTCAACTAAATGAGCAGTTACTGCCTTTTTGCTTGGTAGGGCAGCATAGTACTCACCTGTTCTGTTGTCTGTCATTTCTACACCTTCACAGAAAAGACCGGTATAGGGAAAAGCTTGGGAATTGTTGAAGAGCAACAGGTAGCATTCAATAAAACATGGTAACCAGCTTTCTGGAAAACACTTTGAACTCTCATTTACATTAACATTTTAGTCATTAAGCAGACGTTCGTATCTACTTACAGCAGTGAGAGCATACATTTCCATACCTTGTTTATTATCTTGGTCGTACTGGTCCCCCATCGGAATCCAAACCTGGCATCTACCAACTGAGCCACAAGGGACCCAACTCTCCCTGTGTTTGTTTACTGAACAGGAATAATATAATATTTTACTAATATAAGTTTAGTTCATTTTTATTTTTACAGGGACAGTGCACATTAAACAACGATTCAGTAAAAGTTTTCAACCGCAGTCCCTGGGCAGGTTCTTAAAACAATTACAATACAGACAAACAATGAGCAGTGAGCACATGCAGAGCAACATAGAACAATAGCACCAAAAGCAACAAAACAAAATGCATAAAAGCAAGTGTTTCCACACCTCACATGCTACAGACAACATGGAAAGCAGCAATACACAGCTGGGGATTATGTTCACAAGTCTGATTGGCCTTTAACCATTTCTTCGTTTTTTTGTGAAGGTGGGATAGGTGGTGCAGTTATGCGTGTCTGATGACAGTGGGTTCCAGGCATGGGAAGCTCTCACAGAGAAAACAGATTGACTAAAGGTGCTTTTCCATAAGGAAACTATATCCATAACTCTGCAGGCGATTCATACATGGTATCACAACAGGAACATTTAATTTCCGTATGGTTCAAATAGCTATATGGCTAATCTGTCAATTCATCTGTTGAGGAACTTTTACTGAATTTCAGTGAAGAATGTGTAAGCTAATCTGAGTCTGTGGCTGAATGGATGTTATCTAGGATAGGAGGAAAATATTTAAACGAGTCACTAAATGGGAACCAGATCTGGTATGGTGAGCTTGTGCACCAGGCTTAACCTATTTCACGGTCCCTGCGGCCAATCAGCAATCAAGGTCCCAGTGACCAATCACCAATTAGGGGCAGGAAACATGTGTCGGGAGAAGAGTATACTGGAATGTGTGAAAGATAAACACCAGACAGGTCAAGAGGTCATAGTACCTGAGGAGAATTGATGAATGGTTGGGCAACATGTGTTTTCACTTCAGACTTTGTCCTTCCTCTGGGGGCACAGTACAGGACGCACCTGAAATAGACCTGATAGGACTAGACTGGATGCAGTTACGATCAGCCCATTCCTGAATTCTCCTTCACCATCTTGTTGTCATTAGGGAGATGTGATTAACTCTTTGCTGGTTCGTACCATCTGGACCTTGTTGTTACGGGGTTAACTTGGACACAAAATGGCCTGATAGATGATTATATACGAAGTCTCTCTCTCTTTTACCAAACTGACTTGCTTATTTGGACTTGTTTACAGGATGTTTATGTTGGGCAAAAATGTGTTATTTGCAGCACTTGAAATAGCTGAAGAGAGAATGTATTTGCATATTCTATTGTTCAAAAGATAATATGGCTATATGCATACTTTGTCTTCTTTTTCCTATGACTCGTGAAGGAAGTTAAACTCCAGCCACATGCTGTGGATTCTGAATCTAAAACAGTTAGATCTGAAGAGTATTCTTACATAGTCCTCGCGGTCACTGCGCCACAAACTTACAATGGTTGTGGTTTAAAAAAGTTTGGATTTCTCAGCAATTTGCTCTGATTTTGTTTCATTCTTTATATGAACGGCTAAGCCATTATTTAGGAAGGCCCGAGGTCTTGCACACTTGGTCGAGAAGCAAATATCAAATTATTAGAATACTAAAAGGTTCAACATCATTTGATGAAAGCTTAAGAAGCATAAACCTCTTACAGAATTCCACACTCACGGCCACAATAGGTTATTTAAAATGTAATACCAGTGCTGTGTGTGTGTGTGTGTGTGTGTTCTTGTTGTTCTCTCCAGAGTCTGAGCTTTCATTTCAGAGAGCCCTGGTTCAAGGTAGAGCTGACACTGGGTAACTCCTCTCACTTCACAGTTGTATTTGTACTGACCACAAATTGACCAGTAACTGACCACTCCTCTGTAGGTAAACCAGCGGTCTCCTGTGAACGGTGAGACTAACCAAGAACGGTTGACACGCTTAGAGGGAGACAAAGAGTTCCTTGTCCTCCAGGTAAGATTACCTTATGGCATAAACAGTGCATGCATGTGTATGTTTTGCTTTTGTGTGTTTGTATGGGAGAGAATAGTGTGTTTCGCTGCACATTAGCATATATCCAGCAGCATACCACCCTGCATACCACTGCTGGCTTGCTTCTGAAGCTAAGCAGGGTTGGTCCTGGTCAGTCCCTGGATGGGAGACCTGATGCTGCTGGAAGTGGTGTTGGAGGGCCAGTAAGAGGCACTCTTTCCTCTGGTCTAAAAAAAATATCCCAATGCCCCAGGGCACTGCCCTGTGTAGAGTGCCGTCTTTCGGATGGGACGTTAAACGGGTGTCCTGACTCTCTGAGGTCATTAAAGATCCCATGGCACTTATTGTAAGAGTGGGGGTGTTAACCCCGGTGTCCTGGCTAAACTCCCAATTTGGCCCTCAAACCATCATGGTCAGCTAATAATCCCCAGTTTACAATTGGCTCATTCACCCCCCTCCTCTCCCCTGTAACTATTCCCCAGATCGTTGCTGCAAATGAGAACGTGTTCTCAGTCAACTTACCTGGTAAAATAACGGATAAAACAATAAGAGTTGTGTTAATGGATATATCCTTCACCTACAGAAATTATTTAAATTCAGCTGAAGTTGAATCCCCCGAGTTGAATATGAGCCTACTGATATACATGAGGATACATTACACTGCATTGGCCCCCTTATGTATCAGTCATAAGAGAGGGAGGAAGAGAGAGAGAGAGACGGAGAGAGTTGAATTTGAGCCTACTGCAATACAAGAGGATACATTACACCGCATTGGCCCCTTGGTGCCCTCTATAAAATATAAACAGTAGTATCTCTATCATGTATCAGTCATAAGAAAGGGAGGGAGGGAGAGGAAGAGAGAAAAAGAGAGAGGAAGAGGGAAGGAGATAGAGAAAGATACAGAGAGAGAGATGCAGAGAGAAAGCTATATATATATATACGTAAATATATGAGAGGGGGGTGCTAATCCAGTGGTTGGCCTTCATTGCTGTGTTGTTTTGTTGTCAACAAGGGTTAGGTACAAGGGCAGTACTTCTTAAGTGTGTGTGTGTGTGTGTGTGTACACTAGTTCTCAAGGCTGTTGAGTAAGGGTTTTTCTGCAGTCAGGTCCAGACTTGCTGGCTACAACACACCTCTGTTTGTTGGCAGATGTGATGTCTTGTTGTTGTGTATAGGTCTCATGTACACACTACCACATTCCTCCACTAAACTCCATCTGATTGGCTGGTTGAGCCCTGCCTTTTGTAACTGATTGGCTCTTTCGCTAGTTTGTTTTCTCAACAGCTTTATCTACATCATGAGTAGTGCAGAGCCAGCTTGATGGGCTGAACTGAGAAAAACTCCTGAAGGACAAAGAGTCCTTCATTCAGCTTTGGAAATACTTGCACTGTTTAATTTGGCAGTGTTAAGTCTATATCAATTAAGGAGCTGATATGTTTTGAAATGGATGGCAGGCAAAGAGAGGTGATTTTAATGACTTTGAGAAAGTGCATATGGATGGTGGGGTTAGATGACTTCCCAGGTCTGGAGGAGTAAAGGATGGAGCCAGGGAGGGAGAAAGAGAGTGTGGGAATGAAGGATGAGCAGAGGTCAAGAGGGTTGACAACATTGAAAGAAGGGGTCAGAAATGTTGAAGTATTGCTGTCTACTGGTGTGACTAAGTTTCTACTCCATTCCACACACACACACAACACACACACACACACACACACACACACACACACACACACACACACACACACACACACACACACACACACACACACACACACACACACACACACACACACACACACACACACACACACACACACACACACACACACAGGTGAGCGTTCTGACGGACCAGGTGGAAGCTCAGGGAGTAAAGATCAGTGATCTGGAAAGTTCTCTGGAGGAACACCAACACAAGCTCAACTCTACAGAAGAGATGCTGCAGCAGGTAAGGACCTCACACTCTGGTCCTCTTCCATTCATACAAACCTTTGAACACCAACCTTATTTACAGTCTCAGTTTAGACTGGCTTCAGCATGATATCAACTTCCTCGATTTGTGTGGTTATCAGGTTCACTTCTGTATCTTCCCGTTTCTATTCAAATTGGGATCTGAAAGTCTGCATCACAGCAGCACAACTATTATGCCTTCTCCCTTAGACTGACATGATGACATTTGCTTTATGTATGACTAGAATGCTTTAAAATAATGCATGTGTGAGCAGGGGACATCCAAAGCTTTCATCTACTACTTTGTATTTTAAGACTAGCACACACCCATGGCACAAATACTCCTCATACAATAGTCTTATATTCAGTCCACTAGCAGACTAGATTTAGACATGCTCTGTCTCCTAGCAGACTGTCTAGACATGCTGAGTCTCATGGTAGACTGCGTCCTAGAGAGGCCAGCTTCCCAGGAGGAAATTCCTCCCTGGGATTCCAGTTAGCCGGGCTCCAAAGTCTCTGACAACCCAACTATTTAGTGTGGTCTGTTCCCATCCAGGACTGATTCTTGGTGTGCAGCGGCTGTCTGCTCTGGTAGGTTTGGTCGTGGTGCTCTGCTCTAGGGCTGGTCTGTCTGGGCATGTGTGCACAGGACCGGGAGCGTAGTCAGTCACACCCCTAACCCCCCTGTGTGTGTGTGTGTGTGTGTGTGTGTGTGTGTGTGTGTGTGTGTGTGTGTGTGTGTGTGTGTGTGTGTGTGTGTGTGTGTGTGTGTGTGTGTGTGTGTGTGTGTGTGTGTGTGTGTGTGTGAGAGAGAGAGACAGATCTGTCATCAGTAGAGGTGTCCATGTCTCCCACTCCTGTGAGGTGCAGTAGAGTTCAAGCTCAGAGCAGACATGGAATCTCAGTCAGAATCAAGGATCCTCTTTACAACTAAGCTAAGATAACTTCATGACAGCAACATGCATGAAAAGGACTATCGTCAGTCCATACAAACTGGAAACTGAAGTAGGACAAACTTTGTATACTAGTAAGCATTTTTGTTACAGTATATCATCATTCCAGGGAGAGGCTTTCAACTGCTCCAAAGTTCCCCTGAACAAATTCTGTATAGTAGGCCAAATTTGTTAGACTGTCATTAAATGCCAACAATGCATTTCATTTGCTAGCCATTGCAAACTTCGATTCTGTTGCAAAACGTTTATTAAACAGAAGCAAAATAAATGAAATGGGGAGGGACCTACCAGCATTTGTCCAAAATAAACTTTTGATTTGCTCCGTTTGTTTCCATTCAAGGTTCTGACCCTTTACAATTTTCACCTAAAGTGACATACCCAAATCTAACTGCCTGTAGCTCATGACCTGAAGCAAGGATACCCATACTTTGAAGTTTGTGGAAATGTGAAATGAATGTAGGAGAATAGATATAGATCTGGTAAAAGAAAAAAAATTAGTTAAAAAAATTTTTTTTGCACCATCATCTATGAAATGCAAGAGAAAGGCCATTGTTATTTTAGCCCAGGCACCATTTAGATTTTGGCCACTAGATGGCAGCAGTGTATGTGCAAAGTTTTAGACTGATCTAATGAACCATTGCATATCTGTTCAAAATGATGTATGAAGACTGTCCAAATGTGCCTAATTGGTTTATTAATACATTTAAGTTCATCATTGTGCACTCTCCTCTCAAACAATAGCATGGTATTATTTCACTGTAATAGCTAATGTAAATTGGCCAGTGCAGTTAGATTAACAAGAAGTTAAGCTTTCTGCCCATATCAGATATGTCTTTGTCCTGGGATTTTTTTTGTTACTTACAACCTCATGCTAATCACATTCGCTCAACCGTCCCACAGGGAAGAAACCAATCCCGTAGAGGTTAAACGATAAACAGTTTCCATAATGAATACACCCCTGGTTAACGCTGTACGGCAGGGTTGTTCTGAAGGGCCGGGTTTGTTTCCTTGAGACGTGGTCATTATGAGGCGTTGGACCTGAGCCGCAAATCTCTTATTAGTGACACAGCTCTAATATTTTCCATGTGCACTCTCCCAGAAACCTTAGAAAACAAACCATTTTCTCTTTAAAAAAAAGCTACATTTTTAAATGCCCATGGTTGGACTGCCTCAGATATTTTCTTTGGACCTTTTTAAGGATGTGTTTACACAGGCAGCCCAATTCTGATATTTTTTTCACTAATTGGTCTTTTGACCAATCACATCAGATCTTTTCACATCAGCACTGTTTCAGAGCTGCTCTGATTGGTCAAAATACCAATTAGTGAAAAGAAAATCAGAATTGGGCAGCCTGAGACTTTGCACCTGCCTGAAATCAACCTAGTTAGCTGTTGAGTGAAATAGGGACATTCAAAGCAGACTGTTTTTCTGATAAAGAGGGATAATTAGTGGCCCAAGCAAGGTCCTAATCAGCATCATGTTAGATTGATAGCAATCCTCATTTAAATAGGAAGGCAAGTGCTGAGCCTCTACAGTATTTCTTGTTGTTGTTGTTGTTGTTGTTGTTGTATGGCAACTGTGCAGGGTTCTGTGGGCGCTTCACACTCCCCTCTGCATGATTTGTACTTGTGTAAGTCTGCCTGTGAGAGGGGCAGTAAAAATAGTGCCCAGAGGCTGTGTATATTTAGCCGTGTGAACAGTGTCTGACTTTGAGAGAACTGAACAGAGCTAAACGGTAGCTTCTTTAGTGTCCAGTGTAAAAGTTCTGTTTGGGCTTGGTGTGGTTGTACTACTTTTTTTTCTCCATTTGCATGATTGGTGTTAACAAGTGTCTCCCCTGGTGGCAGGAGCTCCTTAGCAGGACGTCACTGGAGAGTCAGAAGTTGGACCTGATGGGAGAGGTGTCCTCCCTTAAACTGAAGCTGGTGGACATGGAGGAGAAACAGATTAATGGAATAGCAAGGAAGCATAAAGCAGAGGTAAGGACACAGACACATGAGGGTGATGAGTGTAATCCTAAACTTTTATGTATGACTGAGGCGGTTAGAGTTGAGTCCCTGAGACAGACTGTACTGTAGCAAGACTGATTAAATGTTTTAAATATTTTATTTATTAAACATCTATAGAGTAGTGAAATAATTCAGCTTCCCTGAGGGGGTTTGTTTCACATCCCTTGTGATACTTATATTTAGTGAAGTGAGCTTTGCCAGGAAATGACAGGAGTGCATGTACAAGTCCTGATCATGTTTTGGGAGATATAACAATGCTGCTGACTTTGACAAACATCTGCTAAAGACAGTAAAATGTACTCCACCCTCTTCCTGGACTACCTAGGAATGAAACTACTCGTCATGGCTCTATGTTTTAGTTCAACCTGAAATGTGTGTTTGCTTAAGCCCATATGGTATGTTGGGTTACCTACACCCATCACCACATGGAGGTAAGGTCTAACATTTTTCCTCAGAACTACTGCAAAACCTGATACAGGTATGTAGTTACTGTCAAAACATGGCTTGTCAAAGAGCCTTTGTGCCCCAGAGCACATCCAGTACTATGTGAAGCCATGATGGTTGACTGGGTAAACCTGAGGGTGAGTAGGCTTTAATTCGGCGACAGGTTTTAGTTTTTAGTGTAACGTTTTAGTCTAAAGTCCTGATGTTTATGAAATCATGACTGGCCTATTGTATGAGCTGCAGAGGCAGGTGGTTTCCAAATGAGGAGACTCCACCCCTTTCAAGCCCGGGTAGCATAACACTTTAGACAGGAAATGATCCATACCTGTGGTTTATAATGTAGAGGATATTCAGTACACTTAGTAATATAAGGACATGTGTTGCAATAGTCTTTATGCTCTGGTCATGTACACACTGCCTTCCCTATGACAGCTGACTGGAGAGAATGAGACCTCTGTTTTGAACATTCCTCTGATGTGCCATGTGTGACCATTCAAGCGTATAGTATGTGTGTGAATATGCGCACGCACACTGACTCGTTTTTTAGGCCTCCCTGCTGTGGAGCGGAGTCCCTAAGCTCATGGTTATATATAGCTGTGGACAGCTCTCCATATATGTCATGTCCTCTATACTGGACACCATCTGATAATTCCACAGTCCAGGTATAGCTCTATGGTTGTTACACTCTAAGTATGATAACATGCCCTGCTCTAATGGACTAGACTGTTCCTTTCGTGTGGCAGTATCGCACACGTGTGAGATTAGGTACCTGTTCTCACTCCAGTAGGTCAAAAGCATATTTAGACAAGACTATTTCACAGGCCCAGAGGGTTTTTAGATCTCACAGCCCTTTGTTTCTCATTGTGGTTCACTCAGACATATCAACCCTCTGGGCATATCAACATATCAACACTGCATGGCTTTAAACATTCCATCTGTTACTTTATTAACTAAATGGGTGTAGAAAATGTAGGTAGTATATCGTTGAGGAACACCACGCACATCTTTCCCTTTTCATTCTTTTGGGGTTTTATTTTCCTTATTTCTCTCTTCCCTTTGTCAGAGTGTTGTGAACTTGATTAGTGAGCTGCAGGAGCAGATGTGTAAGTTTCAGCAGGAGATCAATTGCAGGATCTGGGAGAAAACAGGCCAGGCTGACAGCAGCCCACAGGAGGCCAGCGACATTGGGTCCACGGAGGCCCAAAACCCAGACCAGGGACTCGCCTGTGAGGGTAGCCCAGAGGAGGTACATGACAGTGGGCTGGAGGAGCCTCCTGACGTGATCCCATTCCCAGGCGTGGAGAATAGCTCCAGTACTTCTGAGGAGCAGTGCTGCTGTGGAGTGTAGGCAGAGAATGTCTGCATGACCTTTGACCCTAGTTGTCCCATCCCTGTGTATGGAATGATCCCAAGGCTCTGACACTTAGCTCTATGCTTGCACTAAGGAACCCCTCACCACAACTTGTGTAGTTCATGAAACCCAAACCCAATGCTATCCCATGACTTGTGTAGATAAGGGGGTTGCTGCATGCACTGTACTGCATCGTTTAAGAGGCATTTCACTGTGGTGTTTTGAGTAGTTGGCAGATAGAACTCATGGACTAATTGATAGTCTCCAGACTATTTAAACAATCCATTATCTGTTGATGTACATTTGTGACAATGACATGTACAATTTGTAAATCCTTTTATCAATGTCCCCAGGTCATACTTCAAGAGCTCAGACTTCTCAAGGAGAAAGTAGACCATCTTGAAGACCAGAAGTCCCAGTATGAGAGGAGACTCAAAGCAGCAAAGGTTAAACATGTTAGCCTACCTCATCTCCTGTTATGTCTAGACTGTACTAGTAGTGCCCAGATTCCTCTGCTATCTACAGCTTTCCTAAACTATGTCCAATCTGCTTTTCTGCCAGTTAGATAAGTCAGACAAGTCATTCACAAAAGGCTATTTTCTGAACAAATCTGCAGGCCATTTTCTTCGTAGAAATGGATTTAAATGGTGGTTAGGTCCTTGTCTCTTGGCGGTATTACAATACCTTGGTTAACACACCCCATTGCCATACCTCGCTGGCTCTCTCTACCCCTCAATTTCTCCTTTTCTTGAACGCTATACATGGTCATGTTGCGTTACTGTGAACATCAGTGTGCCCTATGTGAAACATATAGCCTGCTCTGGAAAGATGAACAAGCCAAATCATGTAAATATCTGCTTCAGGTGCATTTTTCTGCACCTACTATTACATCTGCTAAACAGTTTACGCCACAATAAACTTAGTCTCCAACAGTTTTATGTGGAGGTTTTTGTTATGAGTGATGACTTTGTCTTTCTATGAGTATGTGTTTTTAACTTATGCATGCTCCTGATCTTACCCTGTTCCCCTATCCCACACAGGCACAGATATCAGACCTCCAGCAGCTCCTGCTCAGTAAGAATGCAGAGATAGACAGCCTGCACGCACAGCTCCTGGCCAGACCACTGTCCGCTGAGACCTCCCAGAGAGGTAAGCACTTCAAAACTGTATTCAGGGTTTGTTATTCTGTAATGAAGGGGTTGTATGTCCTTTGTTGGTGACTAGCCAATAGGTTTTTGTCGGTCATGGATCAATAACATGCTGCGACTGTGCGTGAGTGGTGCTAACAATTGTTCTCTCTCCACCTTGCATTTCCACTGTTGGAGGATATGTACAGGAGAAGGCTCAACAATAAGCACAAGCCTTAACACTTTTTAACAACTTTAAAACACTGTTTCAACATCTTGTCCCTTACATGAATTCACTCGTTCATACCCTGTTGTGGGGCTCCAAGAAAATCAAACCCAGGAATGGATCTTGGCTTCCTCGGTCTGGTAACATTTTATGAGCTCATGTTCTTCAGCTGAGTAGATTATTGAATCCCTGATCAGAATACAGAATTTCCACTGGGAAGGGACTCTTGATCTGTGAATGTCAGCCAACTGGTGTCCAGTAACAGCCTTGATATGTCATCATGCTCTTGCTACTAGAAGTATGTTTAAGTGAGTAAGTTTCATTTTCAGAATCTTTTCCATTGCCTATGGCTGCCTGTCAACTTTCTCTACTTAATTTCTGCTTTATTGTATGGACCCCTAGCTCATATTGTTGCTTTTTCCCTGGCTAGGTGAGATGTTTTCCATCTGCGAAAAGCTCTGCTCCATCGATTTTACAAAACTATATGCATAAATGGGGTAGAAAATGAAAGATTGCAAATACATTGTCATATTATGGTACATGATGGCAACTACAGTATGACTCCTTTCTACAGACCAGGAGCTCCAAAGGTTAAAGACGGGGATGGAGACGCTGCTGGTTGCCAATGATGAAAAGGTGAGTAGGTGTCTGTCAAAGGTTACTACTAATGCATGTTTGTCTCTCTTGGTCCAGTAGTGAGATCATTTGCTATATGTCACAAAATGAAACATTGAACTGACTGATTCCATTGCTTTGTACAGTGTATACAGTTAGGTGCAGTTGTATACATTAAGCAATGTAGGTATACACAGCACGACCATCACTGTTAGAATGGCAGGAGCTGCTGGAAGGCTGATGGCGTACGTCACCACATCCGTAGCACCGCAGTTTACAGCACAGCTTTTGTACTCTTAGTTGCACCCACGGGTGGTATCTTTGAACAAATAGGCCTCATGCGTTCTCGCTCTCTCCGCAGCCATCTGTTTTAGGCAAAGCCACAATTAATGAGTCTTGGATATGCCAGACCTAATTTTGGAGTTTGGTCCATTAAGAGAAACTAGACCAGGCCATGGGCACTGGCACCACTTCAAAACACATGCACGTACTCCGTTACCACTACTGATTTCCAGCTGTGCCCATGTCACACCACATTTCTCAACTCTTATGTTAAAAGCATATGGAGAAAACCAATTACAGTGCCTTGCTAAAGTATTCAGACCCTTTGGATTATTTCAATGTTTGTTTTTAGTGGGATTAAAATTGTCAACAATCTAGAGTAAAAAAAACAAAAAAAACATAACTGACTTGAATAGTATTCATCCCCTTTTGTTTAGCTAAGCCTAAATTAGTTCAGGAGTAAAATATGGCTTAACATATCACAAATTACCTGGACTTGCACTGAAATAATAGTCATTCAAAAATCCAGTCAATCCCTAATGCTTTCTCTGTCCCCCATACACACATTTAAGGTCCCTCAATCAAGTGTTGAATTTCAAGAAAAAGACCCAAAGGGTAGTGATGGGTAACAACCAATCTGACAATGAAAGTCTTTCAAGCATGATCTGGTTGATTATTAAACCACCCAGACACATCAGAGTCCTACTGAGCTGCAGGACAGGAATGACACTGCTCAGCGATATTACCATGAGGCCATTGGTGATTGTTTTTGGAACAAAAAAAAACAACAAAAAAATGTGCTTGGTTCTAGCTGTTCAGGACCAGTTTATTACCGGCCACCCTTTTCAAAACAAATCAAATGTTATTTGTCACATACACATGGTTAGCAGATGTTAGTGCGAGAGTAGCGAAATGCTTGTGCTTCTAGTTCCGACAATGCAGTAATAACCAACAAGTAATCTAGCTAACAATTCCAAAACTACTACCTTATAGACACAAGTGTAAGGGGATAAAGAATATGTACATAAAGATATATGAATGAGTGATGGTACAGGGCGGCATAGGCAAGATACAGTAGATGGTATTGAGTGCAGTATATACATATGAGATGAGTATGTAAACAAAGTGGCATAGTTAAAGTGCCTAGTGATACATGTATTACATAAGGATGCAGTAGATGATAGAGTACAGTGTATATACGTATACATATGAGATGAATAATGTAGGGTATGTAAACATTATATTAGGTAGCATTGTTTAAAGTGGCTAGTGATATATTTTACATCAATTCCCATTATTAAAGTGGCTGGAGTTGAGTCAGTGTGTTGGCAGCAGCCACTCAATGTTAGTGGTGGATGTTTAACAGTCAGATGGCCTTGAGATAGAAGCTGTTTTTCAGTCTCTCGGTCCCAGCTTTGATGCACCTGTACTGACCTCGCCTTCTGGATGATAGCGGGGTGAACAGGCAGTGGCTCGGGTGGTTGCTGTCCTTGATGATCTTTATGGCCTTCCTGTGACATCGGGTGGTGTAGGTGTCCTGGAGGGCAGGTAGTTTGCCCCCGGTGATGCGTTGTGCAGACCTCACTACCCTCTGGAGAGCCTTACGGTTGTGGGCGGAGCAGTTGCCGTACCAGGCGGTGATACAGCCCGACAGGATGCTCTCGATTGTGCATCTGTAAAAGTTTGTGCTTTTGGTGACAAGCCGAATTTCTTCAGCCTCCTGAGGTTGAAGAGGCGCTGCTGCGCCTTCTTCACGATGCTGTCTGTGTGGGTGGACCAATTTAGTTTGTCTGTGACGTGTACGCCGAGGAACTTAACTTACTACCCTCTCCACTACTGTTCCATCGATGTGGATAGGGGGGTGTTCCCTCTGCTGTTTCCTGAAGTCCACAATCATCTCCTTAGTTTTGTTGACGTTGAGTGAGGTAATTTTCTTGACACCACACTCCGAGGGCCCTCACCTCCTCCCTGTAGGCCGTCTCGTCGTTGTTGGTAATCAAGCCTACCACTGTTGTGTCGTCCGCAAACTTGATGATTGAGTTGGAGGCGTGCGTGGCCACGCAGTCCTGGGTGAACAGGGAGTACAGGAGAGGGCTCAGAACGCACCCATGTGGGGCCCCAGTGTTGAGAATCAGCGGGGTGGAGATGTTGCCTACCCTCACCACCTGGGGGCGGCCCGTCAGGAAGTCCAGTACCCAGTTGCACAGGGCGGGGTCGAGACCCAGGGTCTCGAGCTTGATGACAAGCTTGGAGGGCACTATGGTGTTAAATGCCGAGCTGTAGTCGAACAGCATTCTCACATAGGTATTCCTCTTGTCCAGATGGGTTAGGGCAGTGTGGTTGAGATTGCATCGTCTGTGGACCTATTTGGGCGGTAAGCAAATTGGAGTGGGTCTAGGGTGTCAGGTAGGGTGGAGGTGATATGGTCCTTGACTAGTCTCTCAAAGCACTTCATGATGACGGAAGTGAGTGCTACGGGGCGGTAGTCGTTTAGCTCAGTTACCTTAGCTTTCTTTGGAACAGGAACAATGGTGGCCCTCTTGAAGCATGTGGGAACAACAGACTGGTATAGGGATTGATTGAATATGTCCGTAAACACACCAGCCAGCTGGTCTGCGCATGCTCTGAGGGCGCGGCTGGGGATGCCGTCTGGGCCTGCAGCCTTGCGAGGGTTGACGCGTATAAATGTTTTCCTCACGTCGGCTGCAGTGAAGGAGAGTCCGCATGTTTTAGTTGCGGGCAGTGTCAGTGGCACTGTATTGTCCTCAAAGCGGGCAAAAAAGTTATTTAGTCTGCCTGGGAGTAAGACATCCTGGTCTGTGACAGTGCTGGTTTTCTTTTTGTAATACGTGATTGACTGTAGACCCTGCCACATACCTCTTGTGTCTGAGCCGTTGAATTGAGATTCTACTTTGTCTCTATACTGACGCTTAGCTTGTTTGATTGCCTTGTGGAGGGAATAGTTACACTGTTTGTATTCAGTCATGTTTCCAGTCACCTTGCCCTGATTAAAAGCAGTGGTTCACGCTTTCAGTTTCACGCGAATGCTGCCATCAATCCACGGTTTCTGGTTTGGGAATGATTTAATCGTTGCTATGGGAACGACATCTTCAACGCACGTTCTAATGAACTCGCACACCGGATCAGCGTATTCGTCAATGTTGTCGTCTGACGCAATACGGAACATATCCCAGTCCACGTGATGGAAGCAGTCTTGGAGTGTGGAATCAGATTGGTCGGACCAGCATTGAACAGACCTCAGCGCGGGAGCTTCTTGTTTTAGTTTCTGTCTGTAGGCAGGGATCAACAAAATGGAGTCGTGGTCAGCTTTTCCGAAAGGAGGGCGGGGCAGGGCCTTATATGTGTCGCGGAAGTTGGAATAGCAATGATCCAAGGTTTTTCCCGCCCTGGTTGTGCAATCGATATGCTGATAAAATTTAGGGAGACTTGTTTTCAGATTAGCCTTGTTAAAATCCCCAGCTACAATGAATGCAGCCTCCGGATATATGGATTCCAGTTTGCAAAGAGTCAAATAAAGTTCGTTCAGAGCCATCGATGTGTCTGCTTGGGGGGGGGGGGGGATATACGGCTGTGATTATAATCGAAGAGAATTCCCTTGGTAGATAATGCGGTCTACATTTGATTGTGAGGAATTCTAAATCAGGTGAACAGAAGGACTTGAGTTCCTGTGTGTTGTTTTGGCCACATCACATCATTGACTTCATTAGCTGTGATTTCTGATGCATATATATATGGTTGAATCATAAGCATACATGGACACTTGGGTGTCGTTGCAGTTCATTGGTAAAAATAGTAGAGTGCCTAGAGATCTGCCCTGTAGTACACCACACTTTGTCAAAAATGTAGAGTTTTTAATGGTAGCTTTTCTGAGTTCAATTAGTTTGCCATGTCATGGAATCAGAGCTGAGCTAATATTTCTCAACTGGTTATGGTCAATATCAAAGGCTATACTGAACAGTACAGCTCCCACAATATTCTTATCCATTTCTTTCAACTAATCATCAGTAATTTGTCAGTATATGTTGATTGCCCTTCTCTATAAGCATGTTAAGTCTTCATTTGTTTAGAGAAATAGCATTGTATTTGGTCAACTTTTTTGTTTGTTTCCTCCAACCATTTGCTAAGAACTGACAGCAAGCTTATAGGTGTGCTATTAGGACTAGTAAAGGCTGCTTTACCACTCTTGGGTAGCAGAAATACACTGCTCCAAAAAATAAAGGGAACACTTAAACAACACAATGCAACTTCAAGTCAATCCCTCTTCTGTGAAATCAAACTGTCCACTTAGGAAGCAACACTGATTGACAATACATTTCACATGCTGTTGTGCAAATGGAATAGACAACAGGTGGAAATTATAGGCAATTAGCAAGACGCCCCCAATAAAGGAGTGGTTCTGCAGGTGGTGACCACAGACCACTTCTCAGTTCCTATGCTTTCTGGCTGACGTTTTGGTCACTTTTGAATGCTGGCGGTGCTTTCACTCTAGTGGTAGCATGAGACTGAGTCTACAACCCACACAAGTGGCTCAGGTAGTGCAGCTCATCCAGGATGGCACATCAATGCGAGCTGTGGCAAGAAGGTTTGCTGTGTCTGTCAGCGTAGTGTCCAGAGCATGGAGGTGCTACCAGGAGACAGGCCAGTACATCAGGAGACGTGGAGGAGGCCGTAGGAGGGCAACAACCCAGCAGCAGGACCGCTACCTCCGCTGTTGTGCAAGGAGGAGCACTGCCTGAGCCCTGCAAAATGACCTCCAGCGGGTGGTATGAGGGCCTGACGTCCACAGGTGGGGGTTGTACTTACAGCCCAACACTGTGCAGGACGTTTGGCATTTGCCAGAGAACACCAAGATTGGCATATTCGCCACTGGCACCCTGTGCTCTTCACAGATGAAAGCAGGTTCACACTGAGCACGTGACGTGGAGAACATTCTGCTGCCTGCAACATCCTCCAGCATGACCGGTTTGGCGGTAGGTCAGTCATGGTGTGGGGTGGCATTTCTTTGGGGGGCCGCACAGCCCTTCATGTGCTCGCCAGAGATGAGATCCTCAGACCCCTTGTGAGACCATATGCTGGTGCGGTTGGCCCTGTGTTCCTTGCAAGACAATGCTAGAGTGTGTCAGCAGTTCCTGCAAGAGGAAGGCATTGATGCTATGGACTGGCCCGCCCGTTCCCCAGACCTGAATCCAATTGAGCACATCTGGGATATGTCTCGCTCCATCCACAGACTGTCCAGGAGTTGGCGGATGCTTTAGTCCAGGTCTGGGAGGAGATCCCTCAGGAGACCATCCGCCACCTCATCAGGAGCATGCCCAGGCGTTGTAGGGAGGTCATACAGGCACGTGGAGGCCACACACACTACTGAGCCTCATTTTGACTTGTTTTAAGGACATTACATCAAATTTGGATCAGCCTGTAGTGTGGTTTTCCACTTTAATTTTGAGTGTGACTCCAAATCCAGACCTCCATGGGTTGATAAATTTGATTTCCATTGACAATTTCTGTGATTTTGTTGTCAGCACATTCAACTATGTAAAGAAAGTATTTAATAAAAATATTTAATTCATTCAGATCTAGGATGTGTTATTTTAGTGTTCCCCTTATTTTTTTGAGCAGTCTACTTTTGGCTTCCCTCCAAGCCTGAGGACAAAGACTTTCCTCTAGGCACAGTTGACCTGACCGCTTTGAAGTGGCTATAGTCCTCAGTAGCTTTCCATCGAAGTTGTCAATGCCAGGAGGTTTGTCATTGATTGGTAACAATTTTTCCACCTCTCCCACACAAGCTTTGCAAAATTAATAAAATAAAATCAATAGATTTATACATGACTGCGATGGCTCATTGTTTGGCATTTCCTTCCAAAGTTTGCCCACTTTGCCAATAAAGTCATTAAAATAATTGCCAACATTTAAATGGCTTTGAATAAGCCATCTGAGTTTTTCCATTTATATAATTGACCTTGGCTTCATAACGCAGTTTCTTTTTGAGGTTAGTCACAATTTGCAGTACGTCAGCTGCGTAGACGACTTATTGGCCAGTCCTTTTGCCCTCTCTTTCAACCATACAGTTTAAGTTCCTCGTCAATCCATGGAGCCTTAACAGTTCTAACAGTCTGTTTTCTTAACAGGTGCATGTTTATCAATAATTGGAAGAAGCAATTTCATAAATTCAAGTGCAGCGTTTGGTTGCGCCTTTCATTAATCACATCAGACAAACAAATATGTAACATCCACGTAAGAGTCATAGCAAAATATTTTGTATGATGTCTTATACACTATTTCAGGATTAGCTTTTGAAAAGTTGGCTGTCCTGACTATAGCCACTATAGTGTGATCCCTGCATCCAATGGGTACGGACACAGCTTTAAAAGAAAGTTCTACAGTATTTAACAATGTGATCGATACATGTGGATCTTGTTCCTCTGGTGTTTTTAAACACCCTCGTAGGTTGATTAATAACTTGAACCAGATTTAAAAACACTGGTTACAGTGAAGCGTGATGAATCCCAGTCAATATTCAGGACTCCATGAAAGTAGACCTCTGTTTTACATCACACTATCAATCTTTTTACACATTTAGATACTGACTGTTAGCACTTGGTGGGCTATAGCAACACCCCAAATGAAACGTTTTTTTGAGATTTGCTAAGTGAACCTGCAACCAACACTTCAATAACATTTGACGTAAGCTCTTCTCTAAGCATTACAGGGATATGACTGAATATACAGTGCATTTGGAAAGTATACAGACTCCTTTTTCCAAATTGTTATGTTACAGCCTTATTCTAAAAATGCTTATTGTTTTTAACCTCGCCAATCTACACACAATACCCCATAATGACAAAGCAAAAACATTGCTTTGAGTCTTCTTGGGTATGACGCTACATTCTTGGCACAACTGTATTTGGGGCTTTTCTCCCATTCTTCACTGCAGATCCTCTCAATCTCTCAGGTTGTATGTGGAGCATCGATGCACAGTTATTTTCAAGTCTCCAGAGATGTTTGATCGGGTTCAAGTCCGAGTTCTGGCTGGGCCACTCAAGGACATTCAGAGACTTGTCCCGACCCTTCCTCTCTCTCAATGACTTTCATCTTACCATTCTGTTTCTACTCATCGTGCTGACTGGGAGAACTGCAAACTGTTCTTCAGTTACTTGAATCCACCCATATTTTGACAAAACACAAAGCTATTTTCTTGTAACAACTGCTTGTAGAACTTTGTCATGGTAGCTATAGCAACACAGGTTACGCTGTTTCTCTTCGCAAGATCCAGACAGGGCAGGTCACAGGGACGATTGAACCTAACAGCAGAGATCTAGACGGCCATAAACTCGGGACGATCTGCGGTCCCAGCCACAATGGCTAACCGCTTCGCGGTCTGCCCTCAACCCCGCTAGGTAGATGGCTCCTCAGACCTGGCCTTAGTTGGCAACTGATGCCAAATCTGTCGCGGGATCCAAACTAAAAAGTTAGCTAGCTACCAGGAAACATTTCAAAACACAACAGAGCTCTTCCTCGTTTCATGTTAAACAGGAAGTGACAATAGTTATTTTAAAAAGAATAGGCAAATATTGCACAATCCAGCTGTGCAAAGCACTTAGACTTACCCAAGAAGACTCATGGCTGTAATTGATGCTAAAGGTGTTACTAACATGTTTTGACTCTTGGTGCTGAATATTTGAGTTATTACATTTTTTTTCCCCACTTTGGTGTTTTGTGTAGATTGACAATTCAATTTTAATACCACTTTCTAGTACACAATGAGAAGAAATACTCTGAATACTTTTTGAAAGGTACTGTATGGATTAATCTCCCTGTTACAGGACCGGCATATTGAGGATCTCACACTGCTCTTAGTCCAGTGCAGACAGTTCAGAGATGTTGTGACCCAAAGACAAGGTAACAACCTTCCCATACTCTAGTTATTGATTTTGATTTTATTTCTTAAAAGCCACAAAGGGTAAAACATTCCTTACATTCAAATGTATAATAAAGCAGAACATTTCCATTACTCATGATGGTTTAAAGCAATGACACTTTCTTTGATAGCTCCACCCACTATCCTCTCAGTATCCAATGAGAGGACTCTGTCGAGCAGCAGCGAAGAAGAGGAGCATGGAGTGGTGATGAGGACAGTTCCTCCCAGTGCACTCCCTGAGAACACAAAGACTGAGGTGGGTCAGAGGAAGGGGAATGTTCAGATGGGGGAACACATTGTTCTCTCAGCCCCAAGCATACACTGACAATTACTCCAGTTTTCAGTATCAGCATAATATGAAAGTTGAAAGTGCCTTTGGATTAAAACATGATTGATCCTGCCCAATATGGTTCAGAAGTCTCATTTTCCCACAAGTCTTCTATTGAATTAGAGGCTGTGGCGCTACAGTCATATTCCTTGTTCCCTGTCCTTATCTCCATCTCTACTCTGGTCCAGATGTCCTTCAGCGGTTCATCCCCCCAGCTTGTGTCCAACCTGCCAACCCAGAAGGGGAGAGAACTCTGGTGAGACTCTGGGGAATGGAACACCTTTTAAGGGACTGCACACACAAGGGACTGCACACACAAGGGACTGCACACACAAGGACACAATTGACTGCACTAATCAATATTTTTCATTGGGAATGATCAGATGATAATGTATTTTTATCAGGACGCATCCCCGACTTTTATCAAGCAGTATGGACAACCTACAGAATGGATCTTCACCGAAGGTAGTGGAGACATTTTTACCTGTTAACATTTACTGACCAGAGTAGGAAAATCTGACTAGAAAGGGCATTACTTTTCTCCCCAATCTGTATCACACCACTGACTCCTTGTCATCTAATGACTGTTCTTCACCTTTCCTACCTCTAGCATGTAGTGGTGATTCCTGTAGAGGCTGAAGTGTCTACTGCGGTATTATAACTGTGAACAAAACTCTTCACTTTCATATCTTACTGTTCCCTTTGTGTTTGGGTCACACTTCTGACCACATTGTTTTGTCTTGTCAATCTGAATTTTACAGAAAAAAATCTAGGAATTAAAAGTAAAATGAAACATTCTATTGGTCTAATTTAATTGATCTGTTTGTTCTCCAGAATGGGCCTGTAGATAACAGGTGCCAGACCTTGCCGGTGAAGTCCTCCCTACCAGAGCATAATGGAGAGTGCAGTGAGACACCGAGCCAGAGGTCTCTAGAGGGGAGTGAAGACGGAGACTCAAGTAAGTCTGAAGAAGCACTACCCCACCCCCACACTGTCCATAGGTGCTTCAGACACCTTCACCTCAGAATATACTGTAGGTTTCCCTGTGTCTTGTGTTTATATGGTGGACAGACCTGCTCTGAGAAAACATATGTGCTGAGTTCTGGCCCCTTCTACACCACAGAGCACAAAGCCCCTGGTAGATCAAGCCCTGGTCCTCCCTTTGAGACAGGGCACATACACAGGTCTCTGATCAGTGGCTAGTGGCACTGTGATCAAAGCTAATAATGGAGAGGTCCCAGCCGGAGCAAAGGTCGCTTACCTCAATTCCACCTTCTCTTTCTAAATGATCAAGGTCCACACAACCCCACCCTCTCTCACGGACCACACTCACCCCAACTCCACCCTGGGCTTTGGAGTGGCAAATCAAGCCCATGAGTGTATGATCCTCCCACAAAATGAATCTATTTTGGCCTCCCGGCTTTAAATGGTGCCATATTATGGATGCAGTGGTGGGATTTTGTGCTGTGCACATAAACAGGCATAGGCCCAGCAGCTGGAGCGCCTTTCTATGTGCTCTCACTCCTGTTGGGTGGTCGGTTTGAGCCAAAGGCCTCCAATACAAACATGAGAAAGCAAAGCTACCAATCCCCTATTGGGCCTATCAGTGAGTCTTACTGGGGTCTGACACACACAACTAAAAAGACATTAGACAAAATACTTTACAATTTACATATAAAACATGTTAACGCTTTTAAGTGTGTGTGTGTGATCAATCAGTTACACATACATGTCAGTACATACACACAAGATGGTCATATGGGGGAGAGACATTGTGCTGTGAGGTGTTGCTTTACTTGTTATTTTTAAAAACCAGGGTTTCTGTTCACTTGCACTATATAAGATGGAATGGAGTTCCATGCACTCATGGCTCTGTATAATACTGTTTCCTTGAATTTGTTCTGGACCTGGGGACTGTGAAAAGACCCCTGGTGACATGTCTGGTGGGGTAAGTGTGTGTGTCAGTGCTGTGTAAGTTGACTGCATACAACTTGGAATTTCCAATCCATTCATGTGTCTTATCTTTCAGGGATATGTACACGTAAGAGTGTCCATGACACTAGCTAGGAGTTAATTAACATGTTTGTGCTACTCATCTCTCCACAGGCTATTGGCAATAAACAGAATTCAATCATTAAGACTGAAGGTTCCCCGCCTGTATGAAACTTACTTGCACAAAGATAACATCAGCTATTTGTGTTGCGGACCTGGAAAGAAATTACTTTTTTGAACAAGTTGATTTCTTTCATTTTCAAAAGCAACTCTAATGAAAGCTAAACCAGAACCTTCGCACAGATGTAAACGCCCGATTGAAACAACTAGAAAATAAAAAATATTTGTTCTTTCCCCCCTTCTTATAGGAAAGACAGAGAAAATGGACGACACCTCATCCTCTGACCTTTCACCCCAGTCATCAGGGGCGGAGTCAGGTCAACAGACTATTGGCTCTCCAGAGCACCTGAAGAACAATAACAGTATCAGAAAACTCTGGGGAAAGTGAGTGGGTATATTTTTTAAATAAAATATATATATATATATATATATACAGTAAATTAGGCATATGTACCTCACCTAAAATTGCAAGCTTTGGGATGTGAATGACACCCAAGTCATGTATATTATCTACAGTATGTCTATGAAATCAAATACTGTCCTCTCTTCCAGGATCAGGCGGACCCAGTCAGGGGGTCTGCAGGGGGAGGACCTGGAACCAAACCAGTTTAGGAGAGGGGGGCTGCGTGCCACAGCGGGGCCAAGATTGACCCGGACCCCTGAGTCTGTCAGCTCTGTTCGGTAAGACTGGGTTTGGGGGATGACTCCTTGACACCACATAATTCCCCAGTAGATTATTGGCATGAAAAAAAAATGTAGTAACACTTAATTTAGAGCATCTACCGATTTCTACTAACCTTAACCCCTACACTAAACCTTATTATTAACCTTACAGTATCAAACAGTTGCTTATCAACAGATGGCTTGTTGATAGTATGCCCATATGTAGAGCATCTACAGATAAAAATTCCGGACTATCCAAATAAAGGGTGCCCAAGATGTGACTGATTTTGGTCTTATGTAGTAACATTTGAAATGTTTTTTTTACATTAGGTAACAATAGCATAACTGGTGCATTTTAACACCAATAAATCTGTGCATTTAATATATCAATCTAGCAAACCAGGCAACTAAAGGCAACTTTCTAAACAATGTTTTTGCTTAGTTTTCTAGCTTGTTAAAAGGTATAAACGGTACAGTGAAACGGTTACTTGCAGTCTTTCGTTTAGACATGTAGCTTGGTAAACAATGAACCATAATCCCAACTCATAATATTAATACTCAGCATGAATCTACAGGTAGTTAAAGCTAACAAACTAGCTAGGTTCAATGTTAGCTAGCTAGCTAACATTAGTCTATAACTAGCAATGTAAATAGCTCTGAGATACAAATAACATTATAACACAGATCATACACGTAATATTAGCCAGCCAGCTAGCGTTAACAGTACACTTTAACGTGCAATGAAAAATGACGTTCTAACAAAATTAGAAGATAATAATATCAGAAAATGTAGCTAGCTAGACTCTCGTACCGTATAAACGCTTCTCCCTCTTTGTCACAAATGCCATGGTTGCCCTTAGTTTGACAATGTAATCCAGACAAATGTATACTACAGCCTTCTGTGTTCTCTGACTCCCTCGGCATTTGCAATCAAAAGCCTGCATTTTCTCCATCTCCTTAGCGATCATACTCTGCTTCCACCAGGCATTCCACTGATTTCAAAACACTGTCCTCCCAGAAAGTTGAAGATCCTTAGCAACACTGCAGTTCTTTGTGAAATCTTTCACTAAGTGCCACTTTAGAAAGTATTATCTTAACATACTTTGCAGCTCATGTTATAGACAGAAGCGCGCTACATGGCAGACCAATCCGAGCTCCTCTCGCCATGTCCAGCCCAACCATTATCTCTGCCAATCATGGCTAGCGGCAGGTAGCCTTGCGGGTAGTAACTTTGGGCCAGTATCCAAAAGGTTGCTGGATCGAATCCCCGAGCTGACAATTTAAAAATCCCGATGCGCTGAATGCGTTGATGTTGATTTAAGGCAGCCCTCTGCATCTCTTTCAGAGTGGTTGGGTTAAATGCAGAAAACTGATTTCAGTTGTACAACTGACTAGTTATCCCTCTTTACTGTTTTTCCATGGTTAAACCAACTAGGCTCATAATTTAACAAAATCCATTTTCATTTACAGACAGCATACAAGTTTGTTTTTAAAGGAACATGAAAGTTCACATGTTCCAGAATACATTTCTGCAAAAAAAGCTTTTTGATAAAATATGTAATTTTAATAAAAAAAGGTCTCCAGTATAGTATTGACTTGCGACATATGCCTACTTTACGGAAATGAGTAACATATGTTTGCTACTGCACCTGTTTCAATATAGGGTATACTGTTCACATAGTATAGATGTTGAGTTGGCCAAATACAATACATGTAGACCGATGCAAAACAAGGTTTTCCATCAGTATTCTCTCTTGCTCTCACAAATTCTGTCTCAGGGATATGAACATACCATTCAGCCAGTGGACCAGGGAGCAGGTGTGTGGTTGGCTGGAGGACTATGGTCTGGGCCAGTACGTCAACCTGACCCGGCAGTGGGTCGACAACGGACAGACGCTCCTGTCCGCAAGGCCACAGGACTTTGAGAAGGTCATTGAGGGCGAGAGGGTTTCTACCGTGATGAACTTAAAAACATACAAAATTGTTGCTTCTATGGTGCCTATATTAGGACAGCCTCAGGGTAGCAAGTAGGTCAAGTCAGTCACTCAGAACTTTTCAGTCTCAGCAGGATTCCATATGGACACTCCATTGTCATAATACTCTCTGGAGAACATGTAACACAGCAGGAATCAGGATCATGTTCTGAAGTTAGAAACCGTCATTGATTGGCTTTGGGAAACCACAGTAAAACCTTGCATGTGTTTGGGAACCTTATTTTAATGTAAATGTTTCTGTGTCCACAGGAAATGGGTATCAAACACCCGCTACACAGGAAGAAACTACAGCTGGCTCTAAGGGGGTTCAGTACTAAAGCCCTGGAAAAGTCCTCTGAACTAGACCACATTTGGGTTACACGTATGTCTACAACTTAAGCTGTACTATTAAAATCTACTATATTCAGACATTGCCAGAAGTGTGGTATTTGAGGTGCACAATGAGTCAACTGCATTGTCTGTAGGATATTTTGCTGGGAAATGTTCCTTGTTCAAAACGAAGTTAAATGGTTAGCTCTGATTGGTCACATGCAGGATGGTTGGATGACATAGGCCTTCCTCAGTACAAGGACCAGTTCCACGAGGGGCGAGTGGATGGCAGGATGCTCCAGTATCTCACCGTGGTAAAGCTAAACAATTAGATTTTTGAAAGTGAATCCTGTTAACGTGCTAATGTGATATCATCACCATTTTAATATACAATTAGTATAAAAGTGTTCCCATACAGTGAATATGCCCTAGCTTTCCTACTGAACTACAGTGAATATGCCCTAGCTTTCCTACTGAACTACAGTGAATATGCCCTAGCTTTCCTACTGAACTACAGTGAATATGCCCTAGCTTTCCTACTGAACTACAGTGAATATGCCCTAGCTTTCCTACTGAACCACAGTGAATATGCCCTAGCTTTCCTACTGAACTACAGTGAATATGCCCTAGCTTTCCTACTGAACTACAGTGAATATGCCCTAGCTTTCCTACTGAACCACAGTGAATATGCCCTAGCTTTCCTACTGAACTACAGTGAATATGCCCTAGCTTTCCTACTGAACTACAGTGAATATGCCCTAGCTTTCCTACTGAACCACAGTGAATATGCCCTAGCTTTCCTACTGAACTACAGTGAATATGCCCTAGCTTTCCTACTGAACCACAGTGAATATGCCCTAGCTTTCCTACTGAACCACAGTGAATATCCCCTAGCTTTCCTACTGAACTACAGTGAATATGCCCTAGCTTTCCTACTGAACCACAGTGAATATGCCCTAGCTTTCCTACTGAACCACAGTGAATATGCCCTAGCTTTCCTACTGAACCACAGTGAATATGCCCTAGCTTTCCTACTGAACTACAGTGAATATGCCCTAGCTTTCCTACTGAACCACAGTGAATATGCCCTAGCTTTCCTACTGAACCACAGTGAATATGCCCTAGCTTTCCTACTGAACTACAGTGAATATGCCCTAGCTTTCCTACTGAACTACAGTGAATATGCCCTAGCTTTCCTACTGAACTACAGTGAATATGCCCTAGCTTTCCTACTGAACTACAGTGAATATGCCCTAGCTTTCCTACTGAACTACAGTGAATATGCCCTAGCTTTCCTACTGAACTACAGTGAATATGCCCTAGCTTTCCTACTGAACTACAGTGAATATGCCCTAGCTTTCCTACTGAACTACAGTATCTAAACTGTTTCCCAGAATGACCTGCTTTTCCTGAAGGTGACCAGTCAGCTTCATCACCTCGGTATAAAGTGTGCTATCCACGTCCTCCACGTCAACAAGTTCAACCCCCACTGCCTCCGACGCAGGCCTGGAGAGGAGGTGAGAGGGTAGGGACCCTGAGGAGGGAAATGAGAGGAGAAGCAAAAGTTGGCAAGATGGACGAGAGGAAAAGTTAGAATGAGGGATGAGAAATGAGTTAATATTTGTTTAATAAGATTTTACTGCTCAGTGGAGGAACTCTCTCATTTCTCTCTCCCCTGGTCAGAGGAACCCCTCTCCCTCAGAAGTGATCCAATGGTCCAACCATCGTGTAATGGAGTGGCTTCGGGCAGTGGACCTGGCTGAGTATGCACCCAACCTACGGGGCAGTGGGGTCCATGGAGGTCTCATTGTGAGTGGACTGCACCTCAGAACCATGCACGCGTCCCAATTCCCCAAACTTTTCTGAAGTGTGCAGTCATCTGCATCTGCAGGTACACACTTTGGAAGAAGACTGGAGAATGTTCCTACCTGAGTGAGCTCCAGCCCTGTCCCCTCTACCCCTGTACTTTAGATTCTGGAACCATGGTTCAGCTCTGAGACCCTGGCCATGCTGCTGAACATCCCCCCTCAGAAGACCCTGCTCCGCCGCCACCTGGCCACCGCCTTCACTGCCCTGGTGGGGACGCAGGCCACTCTGGACAAACGGGAGTATGCCAACGCCACCGGCCATGCACCCCTCACTACCGCTGCCAAAGTCCGGGTATGACTGCCGTGTGTCCATGGAAGAAGGCCCATGATTACTGTATAATGTGCTGTGAATACTATGTACATGTAATGAAATCTGCCTAATATGCTGTTATTGAGAGTTTTAGAAATAATCCACAGTAGTTATTGTTCAATATACGTATTGTGTACAGAGGACCCTAGCTTAAGCTCTTGTCTTCCTGTATTATTTCAGCCCAAGAAGCTTGGTTTGACCCACTTCAGTCACCTGAGGAAGAGGAGCCCAGATAATTTGGCGGACTACATCTGCCCGATAGACAGTGGGGGCCTTTCGGTCATGAATGGGGTTTCCCACCAGCCGTACGCAGGGGTCCGTGGCCTCAGCCCCATCCTGGACAGCGAGTCAGAGAAGCGGGAGCAGGTGGGGCCCAAAAGCTGACGCTCCCCTCAGCCAATGACTGCAAATCTTATGGCTTTTAAACCCCAACCCACATGCCTACGTAAACACATCCCCGCTCTCCCTGAATCAAGGTGCTGATTCAGTGTAAATTCTAAAGCGGTGTTTTTACCAAATGGTGATTCACTGGAC
This sequence comes from Oncorhynchus kisutch, assembly GCF_002021735.2. Classification (NCBI taxonomy): domain Eukaryota; kingdom Metazoa; phylum Chordata; class Actinopteri; order Salmoniformes; family Salmonidae; genus Oncorhynchus; species Oncorhynchus kisutch. The sequence goes on along the minus strand of NC_034181.2, from coordinate 70,090,062 downwards.
AATATACTGTGTGTGTGCATATAATGAATATCAGCACGATGTGCTAATTGGTTATTTGCTGGATGATAATTAGCCGGTTGTGCAAATTACTTGTTTACTGGATATGCTTATTAAGTAATTGACCTGGAAATGTTGAAATCATGACTGACCTGACAGGCTAAATGAGGATTCATAATGCTATGGTTGTATAATGCTTCCCTTTGAAAGCTGCTCTCTGCATTCCTGGAAAAATGAGATGGATTACATTTTCCTATCTTCTGCAATTGCTTCAGAACACAACCCTTATGATGTTACTGACTATTGTAGTCTTCCTCCATTCGTTGCTGGATTTATCTAAGCTATTAACTGCCTTTCTTGAGTTATGGTACAAATGAATACCTATTCCATAAGCCTGTTTGATTTATTTTGTGCTATATTTAATAATTGGCAAATTCACAAAATGAGGTGCTCTCATGAAAATTCAGGTTTGCACACAATACCCAACTCAACTGGCCTATAATTATATATTGAAAATAAATAATAATTAGCAGGTGATTGTTTGGTTCATTTGAAGCCTAAATGCATTATTTAATGTGGTGTAAGGTGAGTGGGTTAAAGGCCACACTAGCCAATATTGACTGAAGCAGAGTGCTCTTGCTGACTGACTCTACTATAACACACATCATGGATTATAGACGATGCTACAGCGGCTTAAAATAATTATTCCGTCAATGCACACCTGAATTTACGGCATTGCTACATCTGTACTATTGTATGCTATCATGTGACTGGTAAGCCATGAATGCTAATGTTTTCAGATTGCTGATTAATGTTCCATCAGGCATCCACTGAGGACAGTTCTGTCTCCAGCTCAGACTCTGAGGACAACATGATGAGGTTTCAGCATTGTTTTTCAGAGAACTGAAGACATGTTCTTTATCATACAGTATGTCATTTTCCCCTCCTGATGTTTGTGACACTATGGCTCAAGTTACAATGCTACAGTAGGTGGAGTATAATTCAGTATGTTGCACTGTTACGTACCATGCGCCTCCATGTTATTGCAACATTATGGTCTTCATTGTATCCTCAGGTCCATCATTAAAGTTATACTTTAGCTTCTGTGTAGTCTACCTATGTGTTATTCCAGTGTGAAGAGCCAACGCCGTGAACAGATTCTGCCTTGGAATTTGTGATAAGCAGAAACCAAACTAGCAGAAATTCCCAGAAAGCCCTGTGTACTCACCCTCGTGAAGATCTGAAGTGGAGGGTGGCTCTCTGAAGGATATTTTTAGGTTGGAAGCCCACACCATTTATTCAGCTATAATAGAGGGAAATCAATGGCTGTAAAAATATTTACAGTTTATCAATGCAACGTCTTTGATCAAGAATGTTATTCTGTTAATGATGAAATTGAGTGACTTCCTTCAAATGTCAAAAAAGGCATACGTATCCAACAGTTGGATTGGAAGAACAAAACATGAATGACCAGTTCAGACACTATTAGAGGACCAACATCTTGAAAAGTACAAACAAGAAGACATGTTATCTTCATTAGGAAAGAAGTGCAGAAAAGAAACCGATAAACATTCAACAATCCAATTTACATTAGGGCTTTTCTTGCATTTCATCATTAGCAGAGGAATGTCATGTGATTTACCCAGCTTCACACAATCATCTCACTCCTCCGCTTGTCCACGACTGATTTTGTAGACATGGCAGCAAAGGTTATTCTGTCCAACGTGAACAATTATATCTCTGTCAAAGAATAGTTCATGACTGTCTGAGGGGAAAAAAGTAAGTCTGGTGATCTGTTTGACTGGTCTAGTACTGCTCTCTACTGGTTTAAGGTGATCTGTTTGACTGGTCTAGTACTGCTCTCTACTGGTTTAAGGTGATCTGTTTGACTGGTCTAGTACTGCTCTCTACTGGTTTAAGGTGATCTGTTTGACTGGTCTAGTACTGCTCTCTACCGGTTTAAGGTGATCTGTTTGACTGGTCTAGTACTGCTCTCTACTGGTTTAAGGTGATCTGTTTGACTGGTCTAGTACTGCTCTCTACCGGTTTAAGGTGATCTGTTTGACTGGTCTAGTACTGCTCTCTACCGGTTTAAGGTGATCTGTTTGACTGGTCTAGTACTGCTCTCTACTGGTTTAAAAAGGCAAGGACATGTCTCAGGATTGGATTCCCTTCTTGAGTTTTATAGAATTGAATAAAACAGGAATAACCCCGTTAGACAAGTATTTTAAATGAAAGGCTCGGCGTGAAGGTAAACCATTTTTCCCCCATTATTTCTGCCTTTAATTCTCATTACAATATATATAATATACATTCTCGATATCAAGTGTTTGACCTCGTTTCCTGGTTATTATGTACATAACTCAAAGACCTATGCAGTTCTGTGTAGATGCATAGTGCCGTGCGTTGTATGTGCAGTCTAGTTTACTAGTGCAGCACCAATCGTCAACATAATGCATGTTGTGGATTAATTACTGTATATATCTTTGCAGCAGTTTACATTTGGTTTCATTGACCGTCAAGGATGTATTTAAGTGTCTCAAAATAATATTCCCCACATTTCCAGTTTACATGAACCAGCCTAGGGTTATATGACAATACATGTGAGTAGCCTGTATCCTGGCTACATTACCAACCGATCATAATACCATGGTCACATCATCTTTGTATCTGTGCATCATGATGATACTGTCTGTGACAGCATGCGCAGTGCCATTGAAGCAATCTCCATTTTGAAGTAGTCAATTTCTTCTTTATGATTGGCTGATCCCTTCTGATGACCCGGTTGGACTTGACTCCAACAGTGTTGCAAGGAAGGATCAGCCAATGAAGTTGGAAGTCCAACCCAGTTGACTATTTCAGAGAGCAAGAGGCGAAGCAACAGGGATAACTGGGCCTAAAATCTGTGTTCTCCAGCAGGTGGTGGTTTTTAGTTTTTTTCCTGCTCACCAAGCGAGGAGTTTTTGTTTGTAGGTCAATGAGAGGCTTATTTGCTGTGTGGCTTATTTGATTGAATAGAAGTTTCACAATGCTTATGTTGTTACGAGTGTATTAAAATAAGTAGGACATGTGACATCCTGACAACTTTGAGAAAAAAACATTTTGGCCTAGATTCAAGTCGGTATGTGACATCCATCCATGTCTGACGACGTTGGGAGATGTGAAAACGGCCACTGGGGGCAACAGAGAGCGCCGTTAACTTCATATGTTTCAGTTTTGCTGCGTATGGTGGATGGGTGTAAGCATCTGCCTCTGATTTCGAAGGATGCATGTTCAAATCCAGCAATAGAAAGTTGTTTTTTGCGATTTTTGTTTTGAGCCTATCCCAAACCTTAACCCTTAACCCTTACCTTAACCATTCAGTGTTAATGCCCAAACTTAGAAATCGTTATTTAGTTTCATGATTTTTATCATCCTAACTTAGGTGTAGGTTACATCTCACTTTCCAGTGTTCAAACTTCTGAACAAAGGATTTATGTGACTCCGTGAAGTCAATGACAATGTCTGCTTTTGGTATAATGCTGGGAGCCACTTGTGGATTTGACAGCTCTAACATTCCAATGATAAAACTGGGTTGGGACTAAAATGCAATTTCAGAATGTGTGTGTAAGGGGGGGACATGTGTCCCCCATCCCCTGTGAAAGTTAGAGGCTGGAGCCATCTATTCCTAAAGCACCCTCCCGTCCAGAGCCCTCTCCTCCTGCAGTCTACAGAAACCTCCACTTTGGAGCCCTCTCCTCCTGCAGTCTACAGAAACCTCCACTATGGAGCCATCTATTCCTAAAGCACCCTCCCGTCCAGAGCCCTCTCCCCTGCAGTCTACAGAAACCTCCACTATGGAGCTCTCTCCTCCTGCAGTCAACTCCCATCTGGAGCCACCTGCTCCCCTCTGGAGCCCTCTCCTACAGTCACCTCCCATCTGGAGCCCTCTCCTACAGTTACCTCCCCTCTGGAGCCCTCTCCTACAGTCACCCCCATCTGGAGCCCTCTCCTCCTACAGTCTCCTCCCATCTGGAGCCCTCTCCTCCTACAGTCACCTCCCCTCTGGAGCCCTCTCCTCCTACAGTCACCTCCCATCTGGAACCCTCTCCTCCTACAGTCACCTCCCTTCTGGAACCCTCTCTTCCTACAGTCTCCTCCCATCTGGAGCCGCCTCCTCCCCTCTGGAGCCTTCTCCTACAGTTACCTCCCCTCTGGAGCCCTCTCCTACAGTCACCTCCCCTCTGGATCCCTCTCCTCCTACAGTCACCTCCCCTCTGGATCCCTCTCCTCTTGCAGTCACCTCCCCTCTGGATCCCTCTCCTCTTGCAGTCACCTCCCATCTGGAGCCCTCTCCTCCTACAGTCGCCCTCTCCTCCTACAGTCACCTCCCCTCTGGATCCCTCTCCTCTTACTGTCACCTCCCCTCTGGAGCCCTCTCCTGCTACACTCACCTCCACTCTGGAGCCCTCTCTTCCTACAGTCACCTCCCCCTGGAGCCCTCTCCTGCTACAGTCACCTCCCCTCTGGATCCCTCTCCTCTTGCAGTCACCTCCCCTCTGGAGCCCTCTCCTCTTACAGTTACCTCCCCTCTTGAGCCCTCTCCTCCAGTAGTCATCTCCCCTCTTGAGCCCTCTCCTCCAGTAGTCATCTCCCCTCTGGCGCCCTCTACTCCTGCAGCACAGCCTCCACTAGACCAAACACAATAATTAGTGAATCTTTAACCTCTGCATATCATTAGTTCCCTAACGAAGGACATCCAGATCAATGATTGGAAATGACAAGATCATAAATAAATGAGTCCCACCGATAGTGTGCCACACCAATCAATGGCCCATGTTAAATGCTTATTAGAGGAAGAGAGGAGGAGGGAAAGGAGTGGGTGTGGAGGATGGGATGGGTAGGAGGGGACAGGGATGGGGCTGAGGCTAAAGGGGAGATGGGGTATGTATAAAGATATTGGTCTGTGGGTTAAACTGTAGGAGGTTGCCTGTATGTGATTGGCGTTATACATGTGGTAGTTTCAGAAAAGTTTGGCAATGGCGGTACTGTAAATATCATGTTGGACTGTGAAGATTTGACTGATGTTCCACACCAACAGGTGTCAGTGTTGTCTGTAGAATAAGTTGCCGTGACGATGCCTACTAACACCGCTCTTTTTCTACAATTTTGTATTGTGCTGTCAGGCCATTATAATCTCTCAACTAAGAGGAATGAGTGTGTCAATTAAGTTTGACTGAAACTGCCTAATGTCATCTAACATAGGTTGGACCTTGCTGGAAGTAAACACTTTAAAGTCGATTTACAGAATGATAATGCGAACTCTTGTCTTTCATTGTTCCTTTCCCCACGTACTTTATAATGGTAGTTCCCAGTCCTGCTGGTGTTAGTCAGGGCATCAGCGGGGTCATGGTAATACTACCTCTGTTATAACCCCTCATCTCAATGTTCCTTTCCCCACGTACTTTGTAATGGTAGTTCCCAGTCCTGCTGGTGTTAGTCAGGGCATCAGCGGGGTCATGGTAATACTACCTCTGTTACAGCCCCTCATCTCAATGTGACACATTTGTCAGGACATACGTGATGACAACCCCCCCCCCCCCCCCCCCCCCCCCCAAAAAAATGTCTCTCTGACGGGCAGGAGATGAACAGGGGTATGATGCCAACGCAGAGGACATGATTGGATGTCACAGCACCGGTCAAGCACAAAGTCTCATCTTGCGTGGTCCGATGGACACTTATTTAACAGGACGTCACAGTCAGAATTTGGCCAGATGCCCTAATGGGAGTCAGGATGGTCAAGACAGATGCCCTAATGGGATCAGACACAGTGTTTCAACTCACCCGCCCAGATATGGTGGGGACAAAAGAGCCTTCCGTGTGGAAACAACCTTAAAGCTGGGCGGTATGCCTTTGAACTGCTCTGTAAGTGTTAGCAGTAAGAAGAAAGACCTTTCCTCTCCTCCTTTTTGGCCTGTTTCCCTCCTGTAATGTTTGTGTGTGTGTGTGTGTGTGTGTGTGTGCTTGTGTAGAGGGAAGGCCTTGTTTAGAATGGTGCATCTTAGCTAATTTCGGTAATGTGATCCAGCTCCCATTGGCTGACAGTTTAATGACTATTATTTGTGTCACCCTCTCTCATAAAGCATTGGCTGTAAATGGCAGTGTGCAGGAAACTAGGGGATGAATGACAGCACGCCTTGCTATATGATATCTATTGTTTTAATTAAGTGAAAGCGATTGTGACATTTATTGGATTCCAAGTTACTTGTTAATGGCAGTCAGGAAAAAAGAGTAAATTATCATGGCTTAGATTACATAAATAATTTGTAAACCCTTTGCTAATGATTACACATTATTCTCCCACTGTGCCTGTCCATTCACTTGAAACATATCACATAAAACACTTTGGATCGGTAAGGCATTGAAAAAATGACCCTCTTGACAAAGTCCTACTCCGCTTGTAAGTGTGCCTGCTTGCTTGCTTTTGTGTGTTGTTGGTATTTTACAATTGTTACAGATTTTTTCAAATCAAACCCGCCTTCTTTCTGTAAAGAGCAAACTTGCATTCTCTATCAAGAGTGTTAGAAGTCACAGTAACAACCAAATCTGAAAGCACCTCCCTTCATCACCCTGTCGGTGTGTCTGTCTGTTTGATCCTTGAGCTCCCTCAGATGTCTGGAGCGGAGCGTGATCATGTTGTTGTATGATGTCACTGGTCGTTCTCGTCAACAGGCTTGCCACCAGCTTGCCAGTTTGGGGAACATATTCCTTGGCAGGGTGGCGCATACGTCACACACTGGTCGTTGGGCGAGCCGAGGTCGGATCTGTCTCCCGCACACCAGTGTTTTCTGACAGGCCTGCCACAACGATGAGTGCGTCATGCGGACGTGGCCAAGCGGCCTGCGAGCCAAGCCTGACATGTCGTCAAAAGGAGCAGCCAGACGTTCGCATAAGCCTCCTTCTGCCTCGTCAAACCTCACAGCCTATCTTGTCCTATACGGCCGTGCTGTATCAAGACCTCTGTGTCTCCGTCCAACCTGCCCGTCTGTCTGTCGCAACCTTCACTGTATCAAATGGAGCAGTCCTATCTGTGTGTCTCTCTGTCTTATACTGTGTGTTTCTCTAGCATTAAAGCTGCAATATGTGACTTTTTGGGCGACCAGGCCACATTCACATAGAAATCTCAGTTATAGATCTGTCATGATCATTGACAGCAAGTCTAAGAAGTCATAGATCTGTTCTATGTCGCTATTTCTATGCATCCCGTTCTTAAGTTTCGTTTTTTTGCATCTTTTACTTTCAGTTTTGTTCACCAGCTTCAAAAAGCTGAAAATACAATACTTTTAGTTATGGGAAAGATAGTACAGTGATTCTCTACACTAGACATACTTATTTTTTCACATAAACTGAAATTAGGGAAACTAATTTGTCTGAACGATTTCTGCATAGTGCATCTGTTTAATTTCAATTCCCAGTTAAAATATACCAAGTGAATTCCTTTATGTTGTCTTATTCTTCAAAATGGAGTTATATTTCAGGATGTTTCGAATGAGCAATTGGAAGCATGGGAAATGTGCCTTTTCAGTGATTCTCCAACCTCTGCCTGTCCATCTGTCCTTCCCCCTCCCAGTGGTCTGAGCTTTACAGACAAACAGACAGCCCAACTAACGTCCCAAAACAAGCTTGATGGGGTATGATTCAGAGGACTAACTGGGATCTGTTATGATCGGCCGCCCGCGGCACCCGAGGGCCTTTTTACAGGCTCCCGAGACAACTCCCTGTCATGTGTGCTTAAGAGCTGAAAAAGGACTGGCCTTTTCGCTGCCTGAAAAATGCGCCGGGAACATGTTGAGACAGGAGAGAGATCCATCACGGAGAGATGAGAGAATTATAGAGACATTTAAGGAGTCCTTCAACACACAAGAGATCGAGCATCATGTCATTGCTCTCCGGGGTCATTTAGCAAACGCTGCACACAGGCCTTTAGGAATAGGATATATGTATCTCTCCCACTCGTGGAATCTAATGGGACAACACAACCACAGCCTACTGTACAGACAACATCATTTGAGATTTGATTGATCCACTCCGACGAAGGAGTTGAATACAGAAATGGTATACTTCCTCTACTGTTGCTTTCATTTCTTCAAACAGCAGGTTATTTCAGAGGCCTTTTTCTTCATGCAACATTGGGAGATTATGGGAGCCAATATTGGTGTAAATTAAAAAGCATGATAAATGTTCTCCCTAAACTCTGTGATCATCTATGATAAATGTACTAAATTACTATCCATCCATGTGGCTTTTGAGTCCAGTATGTATTACATGAAGCAACGTAACTTGATTTTGCTTTACATTCCCCATCCCGGGAGCATGCAGCCGTGTCTTTCAGCGCCTTGGCCTTGCCTTTCAGCGCCTCTCTCCTCTCTCCTCCACATCATAAACATGACACCCTGGGAGCACCAGCTGCAGGTCCACCACCATAAAGAGTCTTTATGTGTCCGGCCATGCAGTCATCATTCATTCATAGGCTGGGGTCAGGGGAGACCATGGGGAGTCTGAGGAACCTGGGGCCCTCTGTGTCTTCAAACTGGAGAGGAATAGAGAGGAAGGAGAGGAGGAGAGCGGTGTTGGAGAGACATAGAAGAAGAGATTTTGTATACAGGATAGCGAGACAGAGATGTGTAGAAAGAGGAACACACATGAGCTGGAGTATAGAAAAATAGTCATGAAAACATTTAGTAATAGGGAGAGGGAGAGATGGAGGAAAGATTTTGAGGTCAAACATTTGCACAGTGTGTTATGGTGACCTCTCGCTTGGCTGTTTTCTCAGCCTTATTCCTGTGAACCGGGCCAGAGTGCTGTGTAGAGAGGGGCACAGCCTGGGTTATTAAATAGATCTGTCAAGGCCTGCTAACTGTTAGAGGGGAGCACAGACAACAACATGTGCCACAACAACAGAGCTGGCCAGATTCACACATGTATAGTATTTAAGGATGCAGAATTAAATCAATGTCTATGTATTTTGGAAACAAAGATTTAGGGCTACATTTCCATTTTTGTAATGAAAAAGCATTGTAGAAAGACCTAACAATACCGTAAAAATTATAATATTCTCGCAGTATGAATTCATTTGAAACTTTTCTTCAACAATGTGTGATATGAAGAGACAATTCTTTAATTAGAGTGAAGTAAATTGAGCAATACATAAATAGTTGCCTCTTCATAACGCACATTGTGGATGAAAAGCTACCAATGAAATAATTCTGCCAGTTTATAATGAGGTTTATGTTAATTTCGGGACTTTGCAAAATGCTTTTGCACTACTTCCATGTCGCCTTTAAATGATGAAAGCTATAAACGGCTGCCCGCTAGTACACTTCGGTCATTTTAGAAACTCTAATACAGTGTTTTGTTTTTAGAAATGACAGGAAAGAGAGAGAGAGAGAGAGAGACAGCGAAAGACAGGGAAAGAGAAATGATGCCCCTTGTTGTGAGACTCTGTCCATCTCGATGTAGCGTTGGAGGTTGTTGCAGCTGCCAAAAACATCCTAAAAGTGCTGAAACTCCAAAGAGATCCCATGTTGGTGGGAAACTAGCAGTTTCATAACCCCAGGCCAGCGTTAGTGGTGATCAAGAGTGACATCAATCATCAGAGACCTTCATGTCCAATGAGAACACCTGTCTAACTCTCAGGGTGAAACTGGACAGAGGGATGCCACGGCAAATGATGTTTCAGATGTGTTTTCCTATGGCATAGTGCACTGACCGACACAAATCACTAGGACACACAAATAGTTACAAGTTGTATTGTAGACAAAAAAACAAACTATATTTGTAGTATTTTTAATATTATTATTTTGTATGAAGTTTGTATACCAAATTGGGTCACTGGAGTAGGCATGCACATAACGATAATAGGCATAGCCTACACTCTTCGAAATAGATGTTCCATAAAGGTTCTTCGGCTGTCCCCATAGGAGAACCCTTTTTAGTTCTAGGTACAACCCTTTTGGGTTCCATGTAGAGCCATCTGTGGAAAAGGTTCTACATGGACACCAAAAGGGTTCTATATTGAACCAAAAGGGTTCTACCTGGAACCAAAGAGAGAGAGAGAGAGAGAGAGAGAGAGAGAGAGAGAGAGAGAGAGAGAGAGAGAGAGAGAGAGAGAGAGAGGGAGAGAGAGAGAGAGAGAGAGAGAGAGAGAGAGAGAGAGAGAGAGAGAGAGAGAGAGAGAGAGAGAGAGAGAGAGAGAGAGAGAGAGAGAGAGAGAGAGAGAGAGAGAGAGAGAGAGAGAGAGAGAGAGAGAGAGAGAGAGAGAGAGAGAGAGAGAGAGAGAGAGAGAAAATATATATATACTGTAGCTACTTTAAGACAGACCCAGCATGATTAGACTACCAGTCACAGTCAACGGGCTGTAGAGAGGGATTATTTCACTCCCAGTGATATCCATGTAGAGAAGTGTGATGGATGCCATTATGGATGAAGTAGGCCTATATCAGATTTTGAAAAGTGAGCGAGTCATTAATTAGGGGTGAAGCTAGTAGTGGACCGACTGTATGGAGGATTAAGAACACGGCTGTATCAAACATGGTGGGTTTAATATCTTTGTAACAAACAGTATGTACCCAAAGTCGCTGCTGGCAGCTTGAGAATAAAAATCCATGTTTAGTTTGGGTACATTATGTAGGAACTGTTCCTTTTATATTGCTCATCATAGGCTACTTTCTATTTGAGGCCTTCTCTTGAAAAGTGTTACGGTTGATTGTGAATGTTGGATGCGATGATGTGTACAGTCCAATATGAGAGGAGACATGGAGGAGAGGGCTGATACAGTGGATGTAACGTGAACACAACACTTAGACAATATTGTGAAAGGAAATAGAGGACGTAAACAACAACAAACTAACCGTTTTCCACAAAATTACACACACAAAAAACTGTCTCTGATGAATTGGCACTTAATTACCACTTGATTAGCATAATTATGCATGTTAATAGCATCTCAAATGAATTGCAGTTGTCAGAAGGGAGGAAGCATCTGTAGTGGTGGCTGACTGATACATATTTCTTCCCCATCCAGCAGCGTTGTGTTACTCTTCCCCCTAAAGTGTTTCCCATTAATCACTACACAGTCATTTTCCTTTGGAGTGAAATTTCGAGTTTTGGGATAATTGGCCCATTATGGGACGCTCGTCACATCTGTAATAGAGGGCTAACGAGACCCCTGGTGCGCTGGCATTCAGAGGAGGATGGCAGAGTTAGAGCATCGCGAGTGGCATTCCGGGTGGAGGTGGGGCACCCACTAGTTCTCTTGGTGAATGACTACATTTTTCATTTCTGACACTTTATTTGTAAAACTTTGTTATCTAAAAATGTATTGGTCAAGGCCTTATTGTGTGTAATGATTTTATGAAATATGTTACAAATTATGCTACACTGTCTTAGCGAAGAACAAAAAAGGTTATGCATTTCTGGAGCTGTATTGGGGTTGTCTGAGTATATCTGCTAGGTAAATTTGAATCTTGATCAATAGCTGTGTTCCTTGTTGGAGGATTGGCTAACAGACAAAAGACAGAGGTTGATATCAGGGTCTTGTGACTGATCAATATGTAGTCTTGAACTCCAAAAAACCTTCCTGTGTTTAGTAATGAGCAGAATGGCAAACAGGCCACTGGGGCCAGGTTACAAACTGAGATGGCAACTTGAACAAGGGAAGTGAAGGGGGGTGGGGAGAAGGGGAGGGATAGACAAGAGATGAGAGGGAAATGAGAGACAGAGGAGGGGAGCGAGAGTAGAGTGAGTGAGTGAGAGATAGGTTTCGACATGTGCCAGGGTATTCTTACTGCCAAGAGAATCAGGGAAAAAAGAGCTATGATTTTTACACAAATTGTCCACATAGATATAATCAGAAACAGTGTAGTAGCACCATTGATCCAGAGAGAGGCTCCTTAGACCTTCCTATTCTTCACTTCTCCTCAGGCTGACTCACTCTGGAGACTGACTGGAACATCATCAGTACAGTTTCAGTATAAGTTACACTGTCTTTGACACTGTATTATTCAACAAGTCCTAATTTCTCCTTGAAATTCAACAGCGATATTGATCAGATGAAATTGTAATGAACAAAACAGACAAGCATGAATAGTCTTTAAAAATGTATGTTTCCCAACTTAGGTCATACAGAGTCTTCCCCTTCAGTCAGTGTGCAGTGTGTCAGTGTGCAGTGTTTCGCCAAAGTGTATGCTTTTGTTGAGTGTTTATGGATGCCTAGTGGGTGCGCGTGTGTGTGCGTACATTTGTTTGTGTGTGTGTGAGTACGTCCGCGTGTCTGTGTGTTCTGTGTGTGTGTGCATCCGTGCTCATGTGTGTAGGCTACTATATGAGTATCTGGAGAAAGGGAAAGGGGATACTTAGTCAGTTGTACTACTGAATGCATTCAACTGAAATGTGTCTTCCGCATTAAACCCAACACCTCTGAATTAGAGAGGTCATGGGGGGCCGCCTTAATCATCGTCCACGTCATCGGCGCCCAGGGATGCGTGTTGTTATGTTCTGTTAATTACTGATGTCCCCTTTAAGAATGGAGCACCCGTGGTCATGCGCAGTGTTGTTCTATGTTATTCTGGTACTAACTCGTTTTAGTAAATGTGAAGCTCCAGTTCAATTGTTTGTTTTCAGAGTCTTTCTCATTATATAATTAAGTAATAAGAGCTAAGACACTACACATGTAATGGGATGTTCCAGTGTGGACCGCTGGCTTGGTATCCTTCTGTCAATCCAATATTATACAGACCACCTCCAAAGCCAGTGAACATCAACAGGGTTGGTCTTGTATTTATATATCTTAGCTGGGCCCTCCACTGCATATGCATTAGCCTGCTCCTGTAATTAGGGTTTGAAAGGTGGCTGAGATGTATGTGTATGCCTTCTTTCCTTAATAAATGCTGGGTTGAAGTGATTTAAGGACTGTTCCGTTCCACTGCTTTTTACAATGAAAACAAGCTTGTCCCTGCAGTAGGAATGACAACACAGGGTGTTTTAGGTAAGCCTCCACTCTTTACTTTGGCGAGTAATGCAAGAACACTAACTGTCCGTTTTAATGGAAATTAAATGTGTTGGCATAAACTCTCTTTCACATGCTCTTTGCTCTGCTGCCATACACATAACATATGTGCACCCCTACAGACAGGCACACACACACCTTCATTAGTGTTTCCTCTCACAACATAATCATCTTAAATGTTCTGTTTCTATTTCGATGCTCTGAGTAAAAGTGTTTCTGGGGGAGGATGAAACAACCATGGTGTTGGGCACACACAGCAAAATACTTTGAAGAGTACTTAAAAAATTAGCAAATACCTCCATCTGTCTTGTGTTAAATAAGGCTTCACCTCTCAAAGGCAATGACATGCATGACAGGAACACACTCTGGCAACCTCTCTCTCACACACACACAGGCAGAGAGATAGAGAGAGAGAGAGATAATCCTGCGGTTTGCCTTAATGAGAGAGGCCCCTTAGTTTGATAATAACGTACAGTATTTCAACAGCCAGTAGTCCTCTCTCTCTGAGAACGCAAGCATTAACAGAATGGAACACAGTATTTAGAGATACAAACATTGTATTGCAAAAATATAATGTGAAAAATACAAAGGTGATTAAGCAAAGACACATACACTGAGTGCACAAAACATTAGGAACACCTGAACTTTCCACGATAAAGACTGACCTGGTGAATCCAACTGAATGCTATGATCCCACCTGTTAAATCCACTTCAATCAGTGTAGATTAAGTGGAGGAGGCAGGTTAAATAAGGATGTTTAAGCCTTGAGACAATTGAGAAATGGATTGTGTATGTGTGCCATTCATAGGAGACCCTCCCAGAAGAACAGCCGTCTCTGCAGCACTCCACCAATCAGGCCTTTATGATAGAGTGGCCAGACAGAAGCCACTCCTCAGTAAAAGGCACATGACAGCCGTTTGGAGTTTGCTAAAAAGGCACCTGAAGGACTCTCAGACCATGACAAAGACGATTCTCTGGTCTGATGAAACCAAGATTGAACTCTTTGGTCTGAATGCCAAGTGTCATGTCTGGAGGAAACCTGGCACCATCTCTACGGTGAATCATGGTGGTGGCAGCATCATGATGTGGGGATGTTTTTCAGAGCCAGGGACTGGGACACTAGTCAGGATCGAGGGAAAGATGAAGGGAGCAAAGTACAGAGAGATCCTTGATGAAAACCTACTCCGGAGCACTCAGGACCTCAGACTGGGGTGAAAGTTCACCCTCCAACAGGACAACAACCCTAAACACACAGCCAAGACAATGCAAGATGGCTTCGGGACAAGTCTCTCCATGTCCTTGAGTGGCCCAGCCAGAGCCCAGACTTGAACCCGATCGAACATCTCCAGAAAGACCTGAAAATAGCTGTGCAGCGACGCTCCCCATCCAACCTGACAGAGCTTGAGAGGATCTGCAGATATGAATCGGAGACACTCCCCAAATACATGTACAGGTGTGCCAAGCTTGCAGCGTCATACACAAGAAGACTCAAGGCGGTAATCGCTGCCATAGGTGCTTCAACAATGTACTGCGTAAAGGGTCTGAATACTTATGTTAATGTGATATTTTTGTTTTTTATTATTAATACATTTGCAAAAATGTCCTAAATCCTGTTTTTGCTTTGTCATGATGGGGTATTGTGTGTAGATCTTAAAAACTATTTAATACCTTTTACAATAAGGCTGTAACGTAACAATGTGGAAAATGTCAAGAGGTCTGAATACTTTCATGAATGCACGGTAACTGATCACATAGTTCAGCTGTGATGCTGATGCCGTTTGTCCTATCTGCATGGGACTGCTAAAGGTTTCAACAAATCTACAGATTAGCGAACGCAATCAAAAACACAGCGTTCACTGTTCCCTACCTCTTTATCTCATTTAGCTGCCTTATATCTGTATGCTCTGTCCCAGGTTTCAGAAGCTGAAAAACAGATTTAATTAGCACTGTTCCTTTCATTTTCCTTATTTCTGACATGTAAACTCAATTGGAGAATCCATATGGTTTTCCATTGAGTTTGTCACACTTTCCCCTTCCATAAATCAGTGTTATTGCAAATGTGATACTGTATAGAGCGCGACTGTTTGAAAAATACTAGATAGTATTTGGTGACACTGCTCTTCATATCCACTCTCAGGGTTTTTACTCTGGTCTCATTGCTCTTCCAGTATAGGCAGTCACATGATGCTAATTCGTCATACAAGAGACATGACATGCCCAAGAGCAAGAGAGTGGTGAAACGATCCCCTCTTTTCCTCTAATATTCATACCCTTCCAGTGTGAAAGAAAGCATGGAGAATACATCCAGCCCTCTCTGAGAGTTGAGGAGATTTTGCGGCTGCTGCGGCTCTCCATTTCGGCCTGCGGATTTGAATCCTTTCCTCCAGCGGGAATCAATGGAGTGATGGATCACGTTGACGTCCCCTTCCCCTGAGCTAAGACGACACTACCGCTTTAGCAAACGCCATTTCCTGCCACTCTCTCTCTCTCTGCGTGTTATTGGCACACCCAGTGGAGGTGTAGATGGAGGGATAGAGGGAGGGATGGGTGGAGGGAGCTGAGGTGTCTCAAGGTTGCAGCTGGCAGCCAGGAGCATTTATGGATCGAGATGGAGGATGAGGTTTGAGACAGGCCCTGACTCCATGTCTTCTTGGGGAATTCTACTCAGAATTATTGGACTCCTGTTTGGAACATTTCCTCAGAAATGATTCACTTTATGTTACACAGAATACATCAGTTTACAGGTTAATAATATGCATATAATTTGGAAAAGTATACTTAAACAAATAAAAATGCCCAATTTAGACATTTTCTTTCATTCAATGTTTATCAGATATCACAAGGCATTAACTCCCTAAACTTTGCGTAAACAATAACGAGTATGTCCTGACCTTTGTATCAGCTCAACCATTTCAGTTTACCCATAATGGCGCACAAAACTCTCCAATAAGTATAAATAGTATCTAGTTGGGCCAGTAACCGAAAGGTTGCTGGATCAAATCCCTAAGCCAACAAGGTTAAAATCTGTCGTTCTGCCCCTGAGCAAGGCAGTTAACCAACAACAAATGCTCCCCTGGCCCCAATGATGTGGATGTCGTTTAAGACAGCTGGTTTCGGGTTAATTGCGGAAGACACATTTCAGTTGAATACATTCAGTTGTTCAACTGACTAGGTCTCCCCCTCTCCCTTTCTCTGGCATGGAAGGGTGTATTGGATATTAACTTACAGAAGACCAGCGCTCCCTCACTCCCATAGACAGCCTGTTAATGCCCTAATGTCCCATTTGCATTATTGATGAGCAAACCCTGTGTCACCTCAAACATAGACTATTTAAGGGGAATAATTTTATGCAAACTACATATCGACGGCCTAATGATCAATTGGTCCCTGGTTTTGTGTTAATATGCAACTGTTGCAGTGTGATATGCATCTTCAATTAGACTCGAGTTGCCCTGCTCAAACAAGCGGTGTGAAACAAGCGGTGTGACCCAATGCATTGTGGGTGATGACATTATGACACTGACAAGTCTCCATTTTGGGTCAAAGCAGCAAACAGCAGGGGAATCCACAGAGTGCAATTATTTAAAAAGAAACTGAATTGTCTTTCACAATATTTCATTTTATGAAGCTAAGTCAATTCTATGAAGACTTTTGATCCTGTACTGCAAACACCCCTGATGCAGTGATGCAGCTTGGACACTCTCCGGGGGTAATGGTCAAACGGTACAGTTGCCAGGCAGAGACGGCATGTTTGAAAGGCTGTTGTTGGATAAACATGTCCCTCTTGTCTTACATAACCACATTTACTGGTGTTTACTAGAGCTGAATAGAGATTAGTCTGTCTTGTTTCCCTCGTTTTAGGAGACACATGATAAGATAATGATTGAACATCTATTGATAATAAAGGAGAGCCACACACTCTAAGAACTCAGATCCAAAAATGTAATGTCCAACGTTTTGACAGGTAAGCTGTCTTTATCAGGGTATATCGTTGGACATGACATTTTTGGATCTGAGCTCCTAGAGTGTGCGGCTCTCCTTTATTTTCAAGTGTTCCACTCCGCTGGCCAGCACCTCGCCTAAATAGGTGTGTGTTTATTTTTCCACTAGATTGAACATCTATTGATAACATAGAGCTATTGATACCATGTCGATAATTTTGGTACGGTAGAGGTTACTTTTGTAACTTTTGTTTTGATTCAACTGAGAGTATAACATTGCTCCCTCGACTTCTTCTAAAATAATTTCAGGAAAAGATTAGTCATAGAGTAGTATTACCGCTTAGATATTTTCCTTGTGAGTTTTGGTTATCCCATTTCACAGCAAGGAACTTACTCATTGCCCAAGCCAATACGTTTTGCATATCTTTTAATGACAAGAAAAGGTCAGGGAAGATACATTTACTGATCTGATTGATGTCCAACAGTTTCAACTCCTCTTCAGGGACGCCTCATCTCTCCAAAAAGACAATAATCAATGATGAAAGCAATTCTGTTTGTTGCACACACAATGATGCAAATGGGCTCTGCCAGCGTTGCCATTGTGTCCCTGACAAATTGGGGATCTGGTTTGTATTCCGAGAGAAAGCCTGTCTCTTACAGAATGGAGCACGGCAGGCACAACACAGAGGATTTATCTCTCTGATTGATTGAAATCATACATTGATGCTTATCAGTTCAGCAGATACTTTTGAGCAGTGAATGAGTCTAAAAATAAATGGTTCAAAATAAGATTTTTTTATCAATCTCCCCCAAAAAGATGGTAATGTTCAGTTTTGTAATATATATATATATATATTACAGTTCCACTGTTTAGACAGAGTCTCTCAGCTGCTTCTGGTTTGTTCCATTGCCAGGGATTTGATGTCAGAGCGAGAGATTGATTATTGTTCCTCATATGGAGTGCGAGGGGACACTAGGGACATGCGTGTCTGCGCATTGTCATTTATATCTATAACCTACAAGATATATGGATGTCAACACTTCCC
The DNA here is from genome assembly GCF_002021735.2 of Oncorhynchus kisutch. NCBI lineage: Eukaryota > Metazoa > Chordata > Actinopteri > Salmoniformes > Salmonidae > Oncorhynchus > Oncorhynchus kisutch. Next base: position 70,072,033 of record NC_034181.2, on the reverse strand, counting down.
ATCCAATCAAAGACGGATGGTGAATATAAATAATTTAGAGGTCTGGCGTGGAGTGAATACACCTGCAATGGTCTGAGTCCCTCAGCCTGCCCTAAAGCCTTGTTTTTTCAGGGGGGCCTGTTATGTTTTGAATGTGTGGAGAGAGTCAAACACACACACACACACACATACACACATACACACACATACACACACACACACACACACACATACACACATACACACACACACACATACACACATACACACATACACACACACACACACACACATACACACATACACACACACACATACACACATACACACATACACACACACACACACACACACATACACACATACACACACACACACACATACACACATACACACACATACACACATACACACACACACACATACACACATACACACGGCGAGGTGAGCTTGTCCTACTGCTGCTAATCCATCTCTCCCGCTGTGGTCAGCCCCAAGTGCTCATCTTCTCCCCTTTCATTCACAGATGAGGCGTCTGTGGCAATGCCTGACACTCTAAATTAAGAGGCCCATAAAACAGCTCCGCTTTGGGGATCTCAATCACGGGGTGAGGGTCCCTCACCACCCCTCAGCCCCCCCCCCCCCTGCCGAGTCCCTTTAAAATGAATTAACACCATCTCCTCCAGGACCAGGGATCCTGGGCCAGATTGATGGCCAGGAATAAAATGTCGCTCCTCACTTTTGGCTCTGCCACATATATCAGCTGAAAGGCCCATCGTTTATCAGGCACAATACTGCTATTTAGTATGCTGACTGCTACCATTAGGATAACATATAATAATGTAAAAGGGTTTAGGAGAGGCTCCTTGGGTCAGCGAGCCAGCTGTCAGTGGGTTGGATTTAGCTCTGGTTGGCGGCGTTAGCGGGAGATGGAATGAGACTGCTCTGCACCACAGAGCCAGTGGGGTTGGGGCTTTCTGGGTTCTTAGATGAACTAACGGTCTGCATACTGGGGTAAACCCAGGTATTGACATCTATCAATCCATCCATAGGTCGGTCCATAAAACCATCCATCTAGCCATCAATTCATTCATCCATCCATCTCACATACAGTACTGCTCATTGGCAAGGGTAGGGCAAAGTGAAAATGGGTATCTGTGATGCGGCTCAGTGATGGAGTGGAGTGAGTGCTCCGGGCATAAGAGGTCTTGGCACGCAAAGTGGATCTGTCAGCAAAGCCCAATGGTTTTCACCAATGGTGAGGTTGAGAAAGGGGCAGAGGGCATTTTGAGTGAATAGAAGAGGGAGATAGAGGGGAAAAATGACAGGAATAGCAAAAGAAAGTGATATACAATGAGGAAAAGGGATGAGGAGACCGCATTAGAGAGAAAGGAAGGAAAGGGGCCTAAAAGGAAAGAATGACAGAGAGGAAAGGACAAAGGAAGGGGCAGTGACAGAGGAAGGGACAGAGGTTCTGTCGACAGTGACAGTGTCCCCTCTGACGTTGTGTCACTCAGTTTGTTATAGGACAGTCTTTTACTCTCTCCTTCTCTCTCTCTAACACAAGCAGCCCCACCTGCCTGCCAATCATGCTGGTGTTCCTCTGTAAGACAGCTGCTGTCAGAGCTGAAGGCCACTGGTACTCCCTGAGTCCCCCTGAACTAAACCAATCTACACTTCGGAACCATTATACAGTAACACACACATCACTCCTGTAACACACACACACACACACACACACACACACACACACACACACACACACACACACACACACACACACACACACACACACACACACACACACACACACTCATTTCTTGTATCTTCAGGAGCAGCAATGATTCACATAATGGTTCACATAAAATGAGTGGGTATGGTCGTGTCGTGTGGGAGAAAATGTAAGAGTGTGTGTGTGTGTGTGCATGCCTGTGTAGAGGAGCTAACATTCTTGTGAGTGATGATGCAGAGACTTGATAGGACAGTGACAGAGCTGGTGAAGACAGGACCGGTCAGCTCAAATACAGTTTAGGAATAGGGCCAAATACACAGGTCCTGACAGCTGTATAAAGTACTGGGAACTCATTTATAAAATGGACTTACGATCAATTTTGATCTTAAGTATGACTCACGCAGAAAACCACGTATAAGTAGTTTTTTAAAATAAAACCTTACTTTGATGTGGAAGTGATCTTATCTCTACACAAAGTCTATACTTGACTTAAGTGATTTTCCTGCTGGTTATGTAGGGGTATGAACTTGAACTATGTGTTAGCTTTATGAACAACTTGTTAGGAATGATCAATTGAAGGTGTAAGGAATTAATTGCCAGACGCAAGGTTATATTCTATAAATAGTGTGTCAAATTTGAAAAAAGTTACCATGGCTGTTCTTGCGTTATTGGAAGACATTGAAAACCGTGCTTAATAACCCCGAATCTAGAAAGGAAGACACGATGTAATCATGCCATACCTGCATCTGTCCATTGGGATCCCTCGCTACTGGAACATTCCAGAGGGAAATGAGTGACAGGTCGGGGTATATCCCAGCCATCATCAACCACATCCTGCCACAAGTGTTCAAGGCGATTCTAAACATATTGTCCACGAGACACATTAGTTTCCCATTTACAGCCTACGAACAGGCGCGTCTCAAAGCCCGAGTTTGTCCGCTCATTTAATTTCCCAGGGGTCATAGGTGCAGTTGACTGCACGCATATTTCCTTATTGCCACCGTCTGTAGATGAACATGTATATGGTAACAGGAAGAACTTCCATTCATTGAATGTCCAGATCATCAGCGATGCCCGAATGCAACTACTCAATATATGCTCCAAGTGGCCAGGGTCTACGCACGACTCAATCATTCTGCGCCACAGCAGAGTAGTCTAGAAGCTGGTGAGAGTGGAGGCAGGTGGCTTCCTCCTGAGTTCATTTTTTTTCTTCATTGTAGCCTATTAATAGTGCAAAATAATGTAACACAACGGTTTTACCCTATTAGGCAACAGGGGCTATCCTCTGAGTGGCTTCTCACTCCCTTTGTCATCCCCCCTAACAGCTGAGGAAATGCGCTACAATTTGGCCATGACAGAACAAGGTTGGTTGTAGAGCGCACCATCGGACTGCTGAAGAGCAGGGGGCATTGTCTTGATGCATCAGGTGGAAAACTCCTCTACAAGCCAGAGAAAGTAACTTCATTTCATAAAAATACTCAACTTAAATGTACTTTTAAATGGGTCAACTTAAAGCACCATACCATTTTATATTTAGCATTTTATTGAAATTGCACACCCAAATGTTCAGGCCAAATAGCTGAAAAAAGTTTTTAATAAGGTTACTGAGATGTCCCCTTGTTCAAGCTTGTTCATTTTGTAGCAATGCTAGTGTAAAAGAATGGAATCAGCTGATTCCAGTCATTTCCACTAGCATTGCAACAAAATGCAAACAGATTTCAAGTCGACATCTCAGTAACTGTAGTGCCCATTAGTAGTTGAAGTTTGTTTGACAAGAACATTGGTGTGCAATTTTAAACCTAAATATAAAATGGTGGCCTGTTTTAAGAATTTGTGGTTTCCCTCCCCAAAAGTGACACGCATGTATGGTGTGCTCCACAACATAGCCCAGAGGCGTGGTATTGAAATGGATGTGGAGATTAGAATGGACCCCCAAGAGCCTCCTAACCCATCATCCAATGGAGCACCCGCCCCGGCTGATACAGTGAGGAGGGGGCGGCAGCTCATAGAGAGATTTGTGCGGCAGCTCATAGAGAGATTTGTGGTAAGACACAGAATGCCAGACAACATACAAAGCATAGGTTTTCTTATTCACGTTGTGGAAAACGTTCATCAATAGTGTTATGTAAATGAATCAACACTGTGTATTCTTCCAAGTTCAGTCACAATCTGCCCAACCAATGTGTTCAACTCGTTCGGGGTTTGCAGGACTGAACAAACTGCAGACGGGGTTTGCAGGACTGAACAAACTGCAGACTGGGTTTGCAGGAGTGAACAAACTGCAGACAGGGTTTGCAGGACTGAACAAACTGCAGACGGGGTTTGCAGGACTGAACAAACTGCAGACGGGGTTTGCAGGACTGTCCCCTTGTTCAAGCTTGTTCATTTTGTAGCAATGCTAGTGTAAAAGAATGGAATCAGCTGCCTTGGTGGCAGGGGCACCCTCACCCGGCGCATGGGCTGCAACACAGCTTCCCTTGGTGGCAGGGGCACCCTCACCCGGCGCATGGGCTGCAACACAGCTTCCCTTGGTGGCGGGGGCACTCTCACCCGCGCATGGGCTGCAACACAGCTTCCCTTGGTGGCAGGGGCACCCTCACCCGGGCGCATGGGCTACTACACAGCTTCCCTTGGTGACAGGGGCACCCTCACCCGGCGATGGGCTGCAACACAGCTTCCCTTGGTGGCGGGGGCACCCTCACCCGGCGCATGGGCTGCAACACAGCTTCCCTTGGTGCGGGGGCACCCTCACCCGGCACATGGGCTGCAACACAGCTTCCCTTGGTGGCGGGGGCACCCTCACCCGGCGCATGGGCTGCAACACAGCTTCCCTTGGTGGCAGGGGCACTCTCACCCGGGCGCATGGGCTACTACACAGCTTCCCTTGGTGACAGGGGCACCCTCACCCGGCGATGGGCTGCAACACAGCTTCCCTTGGTGGCGGGGGCACCCTCACCCGGCGCATGGGCTGCAACACAGCTTCCCTTGGTGCGGGGGCACCCTCACCCGGCACATGGGCTGCAACACAGCTTCCCTTGGTGGCGGGGGCACCCTCACCCGGCCGATGTTACTGCTAAACCATGTAAAACTTGGAATTTAACCATTTGAAAAATATGTGCCAGTGTATGCGCGTTCCCCAATGATTGCCCTGATGCGCTGGTCCATTAGGGAGAGCTCCGGTGTGCCAGGCCCCCTCCCGTTACCTTAATGCTGCGGTTATGCATGGCTATTCTTTTTATCCCTTGCAGTTTGTCACATCAGCCACAGTTCTGTCTTGCTGGCCCACCTCGTTCACTGCATTGGCGATACACTCCCAAGCTACCTGTTTGGCTTTGTCAACCCACTATTTAGTCAACCAAATAATACGTGTTGCCTGTTTTTAATTAAAATGGTCCTGTGAAAGGTTCTGCAGAGAAGAATGGGAGAAACTCCCCAAATACAGGTGTGCCAAGCTTGTAGCGTAAAACCCAAGAATACTCGAGGTTGTAATCGCTGCCAAAGGTGCTTCAACAAAGTACTGAGAAAAGGGTCTGAATACTTAAGTAAATGTGATATTTCAATTATTGTTTTTTATAAATTAGCACAAAATTCTAAAAACTTGTTTTCGCTTTGTCATTATGGGGTATTGTGTGTAGATTGATGAGGGAAAAAATTATGTAATCAACTTTAGAATAAGTCTGTAACACAACAAAATGTGAAAAAGTCAAGGGGTCTGAATACTTTCCGAAGGCACTGTATGTGTGCTTATGACCATGGGTAACTCCTCAGTCCTAATGCATGTACGTGTTATGTTGTATATTGTACCTTAAGCAAAGCATATTTACCTAGACATTATGAGTGAGCCATTTGTGTGGCATGTCTGACTATCAGAAGGGAATTGGTCTGTGCTTCATAAGCATGTCTACACATGCCTGTTTCCTTTGCCTTCTCTCAGACAATGCTGCCTCTCCTTCCTCATTAAGACAGAAAAAACAGCAAACGTCCTCAACAGGGAGAGGGAGAACAATACCCATTATGTGTGTGCTTGTGTGCACGTGTGTATATATGGTGTACAGATACCCTAGGGTGTGTGTGTGTGTGTGAACATACAGCAGGCCCGTTTCAGGGTACTGATTTGATTGATAAATCCTCGCTGACGGGGAAGGAGAAAAGAGGCTCCATATAAATGGGAAATTAGCAAGCGAACGTCGTCAAAAATAATTAACTCCCCTCCGCACCGCTGTCCATTAGGCCTGACACTCTGACACGGGAGGGGGGAAAAAATGCTCGTGTCAACTCTGGCAGCCGCCCCCGTTGATCAGATAAACATTTTTTTTGTTTTGTTTTGACGCCTGATTACAAAATGATTAGCCGGCGTGCCTGTCTCCTCCTTACCCTTCACCTCCCCCGCTGGGTGAGTGACAGGTGAGGTGATCCTCTGCTGGGGCCGTGTAAGCTGTCTACCCCCACCTCTGTCCTCAGCACTGCAGCATGGGCTACATGACATTGAGGCTCGCTGGGTTTTTAAAAACAGCTATTTATTCAGTTCAATCAAAACCTCCTTTTTATTTCATAAACCTTGATGTCACAGAGGAGAAAATGTGCGACTAAAGTTGGTGCATTTTGCTGTATATTCAATGTGAACATGTGGGAGCTCATGTTGTTGTATTACACTCGATAAAATGTCTCCCTCAAAGTGATATTTGTGTTGATGACAGTATTCTCCATTGTGAGTTTATTACTGTGAAGAGGCTGTCCTTATTGTCCAGTTATGGATTATGTTAACCATACTGTTCTATCTAGCTGGGTGAATCATTCATCAAACACTCATGTCCCACACCAACTTTACTCCACCACAGATAAGACACTGATAGTATTCCTGGTGTGACTGTATGCTAGAGTAATAACAATGGGCCAGAGTGTCAGCCTGGATAAGACACAGACTCTGTCTGACTGCTAGAAGAAGACTTTGCCTGGACATATTCCTGAATGATCATAATGTCTGACATAGGCCTACATAAAGTACATTGAAATTGGATTTACTAGATCAGCTTCAACATGGTTTAATTTTTTAATTTTAATTTTATTTCACCTTTATTTAACCAGGTAGGTTAGTTGAGAACAAGTTCTCATTTGCAACTGCGACCTGGCCAAGATAAAGCATAGCAGTGTGAACAGACAACACAGAGTTACACATGGAGTAAACCATTAACAAGTCAATAACACAGTAGAAAAAAAGGGGAGTCTATATACATTGTGTGCAAAAGGCATGAGAAGGTAGGCGAATAATTACAATTTTGCAGATTAACACTGGAGTGATAAATGATCAGATGGACATGTACAGGTAGAGATATTGGTGTGCAAAAGAGCAGAAAAGTAAATAAATAAAAACAGTATGGGGATGAGGTAGGTAAAAATGGGTGGGCTATTTACCAATAGACTATGTACAGCTGCAGCGATAATTTACTGAATTAACTTTTTTCCCCCAACTATTTGTGAGGTTATTTTGTTCTATTTCTCTTGTCTCTCTCTGTGAGAGGATGCCCTTTAGTTGCCGCAGTAGCAGTAGAAATGTTTTCACAGATCACCCATAAGGCTTTAGGAGCTGATATTTTGATAAGGCCATGATAAGAGTTTGATAAGGACAGTATCTTAAATCTGTGGATTTATTGATTTACTGCATGTCTGTATACGACTGGCACCCTTCTCTCCCTCCTCTCCTTCCTCCCCAAACCGTCCTGAAGATATGAGGATCTCAGAAAGGTAAAAACACATTACGTAATAAAATTCCCCTCAGGTGCAGGGTGTAAAATAATATAGGTGCAATCAAACTGAAATCAAACTGATAGGACATGTTCACCTAGTCTTTCTATTACCTCTAATGACATAATGTGGTTGAACCAGTTGAACCTCTGAGGGTTAACACTAATGGGTTAAATGAAGGACCTAGTTATAGTGGGGTTTTTGAGAAGTACTGTATTTTAATGGAACTTGAATGCTGCTGTATGTTGGTCCCTAATCACCTGTGGAGAGACCTGTAGTACAACTTAATTAAAAGCAAACTGTCACAAATGTAGGAATACAAATCAATGTGTAAATGGTCTCATAATTATATCATAGTCCACGCAATATGGCTCACTGAGCTCAAGGGCATGATAGCTGAACGGTTGTCATCTGTCAGATATACAGTAAACCTGGTCTGGAATTCTTAGTTCCAACTGTACACATTACCAGAGTTTAGTATAGCAGCTATATGAACCAAGTCACCTTTGAGTAAAATTTGTACAATGTTTCATACCTTTTATACTTGTGTCCTTTTTATAGCGAGGCTGATAGCTGGCTGCTAATAAGGAAACATAAGCTGTAAAACCATAAAGGCAGGTAACTACTGCCTTCACCAAAATGCTGTAAATGTCGATCTCCATTTTTTGCCAATTACAGTAATAAACAGCATCATTTCAACTTTGGACCTCATTCACACAGGTTGCAGTCTGCTGGATCCCTGCCAGAGTTACTCTGGGCTACTATCTATCACTGTTAGGCATGCATTTATTATTGGTCATTTATAAGTGTGGATAGCATCTAGATAAATGTAGGAAACTATTTAATTTAAGCATAGGGCTGCTTTAAAAATTGTAAACTATAATGGAGACTGCTTCAAAATATGTGTCCAGGAACATAGCTTCAAGTTAAAAAAGTCTGGTCAAAAATCATTTGGGGGCATAAATGGCTTCCATGAAGTGTCCATGAAGTTTCATTCTCCTCCATCCACTTCGAACACGGTTAATTATTTCTAACCGTGCCTGAACTTAACATGCGTGCTCTGAAATGGGACCAGAACTCTAAGAGCTATCACAGCAATCAGTGTCCAAAGTCCAAGGCATAACTCTATGTGTTGGTGCAAATGCTCCTAACTCTGGTGCTCTCCAGGTCGGGATAAGGGCCAACCTGTGAGCTATGGAGCAGCAATTCTAGGGGCTGCAGGTAGCCTAGTAGTTAGAGCCTTGGGCCAATCCCCAAGCTGACAAGGTCATTCTGAAACATTAATACCTTAAACACTTAATAGGCATGTGATGTAAAACATTGTACAGATATCTGAAAGGAAGTCCTTTTTTGTATGAAATAGCTACGTAAATTGATCAGCATGACCAAACCACATTTTTTTATTTTGAAATCATAAACATCTTTTTGACAGGATAAATTATTTTGTGGGATTTCTAGGTATGTATAACATCTAACATACAGTACTTTGAGTAAAATTACAAATCAAATCAAATGTTTTGTCACATCCCTTGAATTCAACAGGTGTAGACTTTACCGTGAAATGCTTACTAACAAGCCCTTAACCAACTATGCAGTTCAAGAAATAGAGTTAAGAAAATATTTACTAATGTAAAAATTCTAACAAAATGTAACACAATAAAATTACATAACAATAGCAAGGCTTTGTACAGGGTACTGGTACCGAGTCAATGTGCGGGGGTACAGGTTAGAGGAGATCATTTGTACATGTAGGTAGGGTAAAGTGACTAGTCTGGGTGTCCATTTGATTAATTGTTCAGCAGTCTCATAACTTGGGGGTAGAAACTGTTTAGGAGTGTCACGTTCTGACCTTTATTTCCTGTGTTTTGTCATTATTTAGTATTGGTCAGGGTGTGAGTTGGGGTGGGCAGTCTGTTTGATTTTCTATGATTTGGGGATTTCTATGTTTCGGCCTAGTATGGTTCTCAATCAGAGGCAGGTGTCATTAGTTGTCTCTGATTGAGAATCATACTTAGGTAGCCTGGGTTGCACTGTTTGTTGGTGGGTGATTGTCTATGTTGATGGCTTGTTTCAGCGCAGCTCGCATTAGCTTCACGGTTGTTATTTTGTTTACTGTTTTTGTATAGTGTTTCAGTGTTCAGTGTTTTCTTTAAAATTCATGATGAACACATATCACGCCGCATTTTGGTCCTCCGATCCTTCTCGCCTCTCCTCTTCAGATGAAGAGGAGGACGACCATGAGGAGCCTATTGGACCCTGACTTGGTGCTCAGAGTCTTCTAGAAGAAAGACTTCCACAGACACCAAAATAGCTCAGAGGCTTTTGAGGAAATTAAGGAATACCTCAGAGAGCCTTCTATAAGGAATCTCTCACCTGATAGGTTCATCAATCTCCTCATCTGCTTGACTGAGATGAAAGACAACTCTGCACATGAGGACATACAGAAGTTCCTGAAGTCAGGATATCAAACAGACACAACATTTTCTGAAACAAACTGCTCAGCACTGGCCAATGCACTGCTGATGTCAAGGGGTGTGCTGGATGAGATTGATATGAGGAAATACAACATATCAGAGGAGGGGCGTGAGAAACTGAGCCCAGCTGTGAGGAAATGCACAAAGGCAAAACTGCCTGACTTTACACCTTCTGAGGAGTACTGTGAAACACTGGCCTCCATTCTACAATCAGCAGACTCACCTCTGAGAACGCTTGACCTGAGTGTCAGAGTGACACTGCATGACTATGATTTTTATGACAACTAGGGGGTTAGGGATGTTGAGGAGCACAGACTGAATGTTATCTTTGCTTCACTGAAAGATCCACACCGTAAACTGGAGACACTGAGGCTGTCTGGCTTCACTCTCACACCCACACACAAGCTGTGTTCTGTTATCCAATCTGCAGAATCACCACTAAGAGAGCTTGATCTGAGGAACTTTAAACTGTTTGATGATGATCATGATGATTATGATTATTATGATGATGGTGATGATGATGATGATGATGATGACAGAATGACAATCCTCATTGCTTCACTGGTCCACACTCTAAACTGGAGACACTAAGGCTATACAGATGTTCCCTGACCAAGAAATGTTATGAAGGCATCAGCTCCTCTTTCCTGAGAAAACTGGACGATGACCTGCACGATACAGGAGTGAAATGGTTCTCCGCTGGTCTTCAGAATCCAAACGCTAAACTGGAGATACTAAGGCTGTGTCGTGATAGAGGAGGACTGTAATTATCTGGCTTCAGCTCTGAGGTCCAACCCCTCCCATCTGAGAGAGCTGGACCTGAGCTTAAATCACCCAGAATTAGGATTGAAGGTTCTTTCAGCTAGACTGGAGGATCCACACTGTAGACTGGAGAAACTCGATGTGGACCATAATGAAGAGTTCTGGATAAAACCATGGCTACTTAGGAAGTATGCTTGTAAGCTCACACTGGACCCAGACACAGCACACAGACACCTATCTCTGTCTGAGAGGACCGAACAGGTGAGGGTCATGGAAAATAATCAACAATATCCTGATCATCCAGAGAGGTTTGAACACTGGCCACAGGTGCTGTGTAAAGACTGGGCGATGTTACTGGGAGGTACAATGGAATGGGATTGAGACTAAGATTGGGGTGTACAGTGGAACAGGATTGAGACTAAGATCGGGGTGCACAGTGGATCAGGATTGAGACTAAGATTGGGGTGACATATAAAAGATATCAGCAGAAAAGGACATAGCAGTCTCTGTAAACTTGGATCCAATGACAAATCCTGGTGGCTTAACTACTATGGAGAATATAGCATTTGGCCTGGTTACTCTGTCCGGTCTGCCACAACAATGAAGAGGCTGATATACCTCTCCCACCCCCCACCAACTCCCTTAAACCCCAGGGAGACACCCAACCCGCCAAAAGAGTAGGGGTCTATCTGGACTGGCCGGCAAGCATTTTGTCCTTCTACAGAGTCTCATCTGACACAGTACCACACCTGTATACATTCCAGACCACATTCAATGAGCCCTTCTACCCAGGGTTTATGCTTGACCTGGAGCCCTACTCCTATATGTCCCTCTGGCCGGTATGGGCCCTGCATGACTATCCATTCCTTTTGAGAGACCGTCACTCTTTTGTGTGACGAGTGTCACTTACTATTGTAGCAGAAAATAGTTGGGAAATAAGTAGCTCTTAGGATGATTTCTGTGAGACATCATTATCTGTAGCCAACAGAAACAACTTGCTATTGTTAAATGATGACAACCATACGTACTTGTGTTGTTTTTACATGTATCTCTACACTATCATTTACATAGTTCTTATGCAATAAAGTGACAGTGACAATATTGCAAAATATGAGATTGGACATCGTCAGGATTTGACACCTAGCACTGCCCTTCTCCGTTGTACAATTGATTAAAATGAGAGAATTAAGGAACTGTAAACATACATTGGCTTTACTAATGTGTCTGAGATATCTGTTATACATACCACTGTTTTGTTAAGGGAATTTTATCATGTTGTACTTTGTTTGTATTCTTATTTGCTATGTTGCTTGATTTGTAAACTCTTAAAAGCAATTAAATACATTATGTTTAAATACATTACAATGTAAAACAATGTTATTTCTCATCCTTTCAAAATGGTCAGGTTAAAACCTTTTGTTTTAAAAAACGATTTGGATCACATTCTATTTGGTTCACAGGTATACAAGGCATCACATTTGAGTCTAGATTTTGGACATTGTACCAGGGCTAGATGAAGTAATATGTCAGTTCAAGAGTATCCGTGATGCTTCATCAAAAGACTGGACGCTTTGCTTATTATAAATCACCTTGGAAACACACATTGATGCAAAATCCATAACGGGCGCATCATGTTCAGAATGATATTCAAGCATTCAGGAGCACCACTACAGTCGCCTGTTAGCATGCATTTTGCATTTATTTACCAATTAAAAATGCATTCGGTATGGATTTGGAGGTGCTATGTAAAGCTACAGCGCTCCTGTCAACAGACTATGGTCCTGGGGGACAGTGTGATATTGAATGACTAAATACTATGATTTATGATAATGATAAGAGATGCAGTGTTCCTACCCTCAGACCCTTAACCCTACCTGCAGATTAGAAGAGCAACACTTTGTCAGTACTTTTATATCCCATGGAAATCATGGCCTGGGCTTTCAAAACACTTCCCAGTTATGGGTATGTCTACTGTACGTGTAGTTTCTTCAACATGAGTCATTTACAGGGATATTCCGGTGAAACTGATAATGTATCTTTGAGTCATAAGGAAGAATGCAGTTACTATGCTGTAATGTCTGTAAATATGTTTGTGGGTTGATGGTGATCAGTCTCATCAAGCCCTTTTAGTAGTTTATAAAGTTGAACTTACAGTACACACGGGACAAAAACATACACACACACACACTCACATATACTGTACATGCACACACACACATGCTCATAGGCTGAGTCTCTGATCTCCTGGCTTTAGCATGCATACCGCTAGCAGACGCTACATGGCCCATGTTAAACAAGATTCGGTGCATGTGAGCGCTCTGCGAGTGGGAGAGAGGTGTTGGTTAAGACCCCGCTCATTTGAATTGACAGGTTGAACGTCCCTCAGAGCGAGGGGAGATTTGGGCCATCACTGGATATGACAGAAGAGATTAGGGGAGTAATCCCGCCTGGGCACTGGGGAATCATCTAGTGTTCAACCTGCTCTTATCAACTGATACTACCTAGCTTCACAGTCGGCGTAATTAATGAATCTCTTCATTTACAACCCGTTTGCTTTGAGTTTCTGTATTCAGCGCTCAGAAGGAGACTGTTCTGTTTCATTCTAAGGCCCTGCTTTTATCCATTTAGCTGTGGGTTTGTGAGCCTTTAGAATGAGTGGTAAATGTAATGTAGTTTAGTTTTACCATCAGCCTTACATCAGCTCAGCTAATTATTGGGGTTTTTCTGTGAATCCTCTTCTTCCTCTCACGGAGGCCAGAGAATAACTCTAGATCTCTGACTTAATGCATGTTGGTGAAATCATATACAGGCCTACCATTTCCCATTGGAGCCTCTACTGTAGCTTGGCCATGAAAGCTACTCATAACACTATTGAATATCGATGTTAACCTAGCACATGACAAACACAATATAACATCCTTTGTTTATTAACAGCAGAAACCTCCTGGTGTAGTAATGTAGGTGCTGAACTGCTAGACATAAGATCTCAGATTAAAGTCCCACTCAGACTCAGATTAGCTGTGATACTGTACCTGCAGCTCATAGTGAAACTGAAGGTTTACTGCCATAACTCTTATGTGTTCTTTATGCCACTGAAATACAACCAAGCCACTTTATTCCAGATCCCTGCCTCTTCTCCGACCAGAGATGCCTCTCTCTTATTGCCCCTTCAGAATACCATGCTGTAATCACATGATGCGCACGGCTGGCCCTAACAGCATTCTTTTACAGGGCGATAAAATCTAATGACATCTCAAAGGTTCCCAATGCAGAGCAAAGGACAACTCCAGGGAACACCCAGGGCTCACAGTTATCCTCTGACATATAACTGGGAGAGAGTGTGCTTCTTGTCACGCCTGATGTAACTGTGTCTGTGGAGAAAGATACATCGGATCTGATGAGGGTAGTTAGGGAAAGGAACTTTTCATTTTATCAATCTGCACTTACAGTGAGGATACCATTGTGTGGATGACATATGATCTCTATATGGCAGTATATGATAACATACAGGCACTACAACATATGGTCTCCCCTTTGACAACCTGACTGATATTTTCATTTTAACTTTATTTAACTAGGCAAGTCAGTTAAGAACAAATTCTTATTTTCCAATGAGCCTAAGAACAGTGGGTTAACTGCCTTGTTCAGGGGCAGAAGGACAAACTTTTACCTTGTCAGCTCAGGGATTCGATCTCGCAACCTTTCGGTTACTAGTCCAACACTCTAACTACTAGGCTACCTGCCACCCCATATGAATCTGTGAGAGGTGATATAAGAGTAGTCTGATTATCTACAGTATATTTTTGCCTATACAGTTTGTTATGTTGCTATGTACAAATTACTTTACAATTGGACTTTTCCTGTGTGATAACCTGTTTTTGTCAGTATGAACTGTGTCACAATAATCTGATGGATCCAGTCCATGGAGAGTTAATGTGTTACCTGTTTAGTGTCATGTCATGTGGTCGGTGGTGACATTGCCCTGGTACTCTCACAGAAGTCAACAGCTGTATTAATGTATAAAGGAGCTAATAAATGACACAAGTCAAGATCACCATACTCAAAGGGGACAAGTTCAAAGGTCAAGATCATACTCAAAAGGGTACACCAGGAGTGGTGGAAAGCTCTGAGGAAGTGCTCGAAGTGAAGCCCCTGCTCGATGAATCTGTGTGTAGGGCAAAACAGATAGATGTGAGGGGGATGCTATCTGTAATCAGGGGAATGTGGACCATGCCACACAAAGCCAACATTATGAAACTGAAGTAAGTCATCAGAGGGGCCACACTCAGATCTATTCCCTCCACACACATACTAGACACAAAGAAACATGTACACACATACATACATACATACATACATACATACATACATACATACACGAACACACATCACACGCACAAACACACAGAGGGCAAGGTCATGCTCCTGATAGGAGAGCCTGGGATCTGTGGCACGGTGTTGACATGAGCAATATCCATCAGGCAGAGCTGAGGCCGCCCTGCTGTCAGTGTGTGATTGGATTAAAGCAGGCCGGGCGTATCTGCCGGCTCCAGGAGGACCCCAAGAAGAACCCAGTTGCTTCCTGCTTCCTGGCCCTGGAGGCCCCTTAGTATCCTGCCCTACCTTCGCCCTGCCCTGACAAACTCTCAGCTGGGCATGGGGTGGAAGGGAGCTGGAGTAACCTGAAGGACAAATAATTGGACTCTCATTGGGTCCATAACTATCGCTGCATTACAGAAGATAATATATAAGTACAAATCCTATTTACACACATTGGTTAAAATATAGATGCAGGATGTGCACGCCCATGCACGCACACGCACACACACAGCAGTTATCCCAATATTCAAACAATTGTTTAGCTATTTCCCCTACTTTCCTAAGAGTAGAACATCCATATTACACAAAATGTTACAATCATATTAGATTAATAATATTCCAATTAGTCTGTAAGCAATATTGATCGTCTAAACAGAAATGAATGTTTTCCAGCTAAACTTAATGCAGATCTGAGAGGTATTGGTTGCTGTGAGATGCTGTAGAATGAATGGTTGGAGAGCTAGCAGGCTTTTGCATTGTAATAACCATATTCAGTAAAATCAATAGCCCCGGAGAGGAGGCAATAATGCAGGCTAACTGCAGGAAATGAAATCCCACTGAGGGAGAGGGGCCAGGTGGGGGAAGTAAAGGGATTTGTACTGAAGTGATGTCATTTCATTACGGAGAGACCGAGTGAGAGTTGGCCCTGTAACATTACATTTTAGACCAGGTTCTACAGCACAGCATTAGTATTATGCTTTTTACTACCATTGCACATTAGGACACTTCAAATAGAATGGTCGATTTATATATAGTTACCATATTTATTCTGCCCCTCGCAAAAGATTCCCCTTCTTAAGCTTAGCAGATAGAGAAACCCGGTACAGCTACTGTAGTGTTGAAGGATAATCTATTGCCGCCACTTCGTAGATACAGTAATTGTGACTGAAATGACTCAAACTGAAATATAGAAAGAAAATAACAATGAGTAGGACTTATTGTATGCTAGCTAGGCTTAATTCTCACATGTTCCTAAACACAGAAATATGCAGCATTATGCATTAAATCAGATGTAAATAATTCCCCAAAAACATGACAAGGTAAAATGCACTGAACATGTGGAGATTCAGAAATCTCATTAAAACGATCATCCGTACAAAATATCATCATGAAGTCAGTTAAAAACAAATTCTTATTTACAAATCATGAATTGAATGCCAAACGTGTTCTGATTCATTTGACTTACAGACAATGCTTTTACAAAATGATGGCAAGAAGAATGGAGTTTGACAACATCTGAAGCTCCACCGCGTGACTTTCACCATTTTGGAACGTAAACCATTCCTCTTCTACAGGGTTAAGCATATTAAACGAACAACACACATCGACACAGGACAGTGGCCCCATGTGGTCAACAATGAAATTACATGATCGCCTAAGGGAACTCAATCCCAACTACATTGGCGAGAACAATATTGTTTATTTTACTCACAGCATTGAGGAAAGCATGTGAACTGTTATTAACATGTAAGTACTTTAAATTGAATCCACTTTAGACAAATGTACATGTTGAACATGTTTGTAAAATACATAAGCATGAGACCTATTTTGTGATACAGCTGGTTTGGGGAAAACATTGAGACACACACTGCTGTTTCTGACCACAGACTACGTAGAGGCTTGAATGTAAGAGGCTCTCTGAATATAAAGGAACAATGAGGGACCAGGAGTAATGTGGGGCTGACCCTGCCCTGAACAAGTAGCCCTCTCACTCCACCTCGCAAAGTCAACCTGACATGGTTCCCCCTTCTCACCCCCACACTTCTCCTTTCTCCCCCTCACCTCCACCACTCCAGATCTTAATTAAAGCTCTTTCCCCCCACTCTCCCTCCCCCCCGACCCCCGTGCAGCAGGATTATGGGATTACAGCAGCGAGGTCCGCTCCTGTGAAAGCCCACCGCGGTGACCAGCGTGGGCCGGCAGCCCCGTGGCACTCCGGAATTCTTCAGCAGGACTAAGGGAGCCCAGCCTTTGTGAGCCGAACAGCGGGATGCTCCCGGCAGTTACCCATGTTTCCATCCTTTGGAGAGAGAGTGCTTGCATAAAATGAGTAGCCACGTATTCATTGGATCGGAATTCCATTAAGTCGGAATGCCCAAATTACCCCCGAAGAGGTGCGAGGGGTGTGGAGCTGTTGTTCACCCCCTTTAGTGTGGCAGAATTAATAAGACTATTATCCAACAATTACCGCTATGCGCAGAACCCAGGATTCATTTCAGTGGAAATCCGATGCCACTAATTAAAACTGTTGCCATCGCTCCGGCCTGAGAGTGATTGTCTCAGAAGATGCATTCCTCACCAAATTACAAAGGCAATTTTATGGGTTGGAAAACTGAGAGCAATTATTTTAACGAGCATAAAGCATTTTCTATCGAGCAGTAGTCCAGGTTGATCTAATATTAGCGTCCGTAGCATAAGCAGCAAAATAAAGAGTGCAGCCAGCAGCAGCAGGAGCAGACAGTCAGGGGAGAGAATGAGCCTCCTTCCACAGAGGGCTGTAAACTAGGGGAAGAGACGGCCCCTGCTGCTTCTCTCTGTGTGGCCACAGACTGTCTGGCGATGGCCCATACAGCAGCCATCTTTACAGGGCACAGATTCATGCACACACAAACACACACAAACAGATGTGTATGCACACCCACACATATACACTAAGAGGTATGCACACTCACACATATACACTAAGAGGTATGCACACCCACACATACACTAAGAGGTATGCACACCCACACATATGCACTAAGAGGTATGCACACCCACACATATACACTAAGAGGTATGCACACCCACACACACACAGACATACAGCCTTAGATTTGGCTGGGTATTGATAGGCCTATGGTTGACTGTCTCTGAACACCTGTATGTTTCCATGTTTTGTGGTTAAGCATACCTTAATCTTCACTGCTTCTCTAATGGTAGCTAGGAATTACACATACTGGGTAACTGGTTTCTACTGACAAGAACAAAATCACTAATAACTAATAACTGTCATTTAATGATTGGTTCATGTTTTTAACTTGTTTGGCCCTGCACTGGTTAATGA
Source organism: Oncorhynchus kisutch (assembly GCF_002021735.2). Lineage (NCBI taxonomy): Eukaryota > Metazoa > Chordata > Actinopteri > Salmoniformes > Salmonidae > Oncorhynchus > Oncorhynchus kisutch. Next base: position 70,053,699 of record NC_034181.2, on the reverse strand, counting down.
CTATTTGGTTGGTTTATTAATATTAGGTTGGGAAGACAAGGGCAAAATCAGGTGTGTGGTAAAGCGCTGCTGTTAATTGCAGTTTAGACTGTGGAATGTTTAAGCAAACACAGAACTTAGCTGATATTTTTAGCTTAGAGGTGATATGTAAAACACAGGCATAGCAACCCTTTCAGTGTGTGTGTGTGTGTGTGTGTGTATGTCTTTGCATGTTTGTGTGTGTGTGTGTGCCCTCTCTATGTTTGTATAATTACCGTGGCATTAACAACCAGTATCTGTAATTCACTGTTGCAGTTAAATGTGTTCTGACACTGGGGATCTCCCCAAACTTATCATTACTGATGTGCAAATTATACACATACCTCTGACATGCTCCCCAATTAGTCACTTTGTACTGTTAATTAAGGGGCATTAATCTGGTGAGTGTGTCTCTGGGAACGCGGGCTGAGACTGGCAGCACCACAGGATCAAATGAAATGAGAGAGAGGCAGGGGGGCCAAATCATGGCACGCTGGTATGTGCTCATTTTGCCTAGGCCTGGCACGGGCCATGCCTCACTGCACACAGAGAAAAGAGCCTGGATGAACATACACAGTAGACTGTTGTATTGTGAATGATGATAGGGGTAATGTGTTATGTTACCTGTTATGGGTTGTGTTGGCATATGGTATGCTGTATCATAATGCAGACACTACAGTGAGGGAATTAAACATTTGCATATAAATTAGCATTTTTCCCCAACCAATTGAGCAGGTAAATGGAATTTAGAAAAATTTGAATCCCTGCTAATGTACAGTTGAAGTCGGAAGTTTACATACACCTTAGCCAAATACATTTAAACTCAGTTTTTCACAATTCCTGTCATTTCATCTTACTAAAAATTGTCTTAGGTCAGTTAGGATCACCACTTCATTTTAAGAATGTGAAATGTCAGAATAATAGCAGAGAGAATGATTTATTTCAATTTGTATTTCTTTCATCACATTCCCAGGGGTTCAGAAGTGTACATACACTCAATTAGTATTTGGTAGCATTGCCTTTACATTTTTTTACTTGGGTCAAATGTTTTGGTAGCCCTCCACAAGCTTCCCACAATAAGTTGGGTGAATTTTGGCCCATTCCTCCTGACAGAACTGGTGTAACTGAGTCAGGTTTGTAGGCCTCCTTGCTCGCACACACTTTTTCAATTCTGCCCACAAATTGTCTATGGGATTGAGGTCAGGGCTTTGTGATGGCCACTCCAATACCTTGACATTGTTGTCATTAAGCCATTTTGCCACAACTTTGGAAGTACGCTTGGGGTCATTGTCCATTTGGAAGACCCATTTGCGACCAAGTTTTAACTTCCTGACTGATGTCTTGAGATGTTACTTCAATATATCCACATATTTTCCATCCTCATGATGCCATCTGTTTTGTGAAGTGTACCAGTCCCTCCTGCAGCAAAGCACCCCCACAACATGGCATCCCTGTGCTTCAAGTTTTCAAGTTTCAAGTTTTTCCTGCAAACATAACACTGGTCATTATGACCAGAGGACATTTCTCCAAAAAGTATGATCTTTGTCCCCATGTGCTGTTGCAAATCGTAGTCTGCCTTTTTTATGGCGGTTTTGGAGCAGTGGCTTCTTCCTTGCTGAGCGGCCTTTCACGTTATTTTGATATAAGACTCATTTTACTGTAGATATAGGTACTTTGTTTCCTCCAGCATCTTCACAAGGTCCTTTGCTGTTGCTCTGGGATTGATTTGCACTTTTCACACCAAAGAACGTTCATCTCTAGGAGACAGAACATGTCTTCTACCTGACGGCTGCGTGGTCCCATGGTGTTTATACGTGTGTACTATTGTTTGTACAGATGAACGTCGTACCTTCAGGCGTTTGAAAATTGCTCCCAAGGATGAACCAGACTGGTGGAGGTCTACAATTATTTTCTGAGGTCTTGGCTGATATCTTTTGATTATCCCGTGATGTCAAGCGAAGAGGCACTGAGTTTGAAGGTAGGCCTTGAAATACATCCACAGGTACACCTCCAATTGACTCAAATTATGTCAATTAGCCTATGAGAAGCCTCTAAAGCCATGACATCATTTTCTGGAAATTCCCAAGCTGTTTAAAGGCACAGTCAACTTAGTGAATGTAAACTTCTGACTCACTGGAATTGTGATACAGTGAATTATAAGTGAAATAATCTGTCTGTAAACAATTGTTGGAAAAATGACTTGTGTCATGCACAAAGTAGATGTCCTAACCGACTTGACAAAACTATAGTTTGTTAACAAGAAATTTGTGGAGTGGTTGAAAAACGAGTTTTAATGACTCCAACCTAAGTGTACATAAACTTCCGACTTCAACTGTATGTTGAAAAATATCATAGCATCTATATGTTCAGCTCACCATTCATGACCATAAACATATTCCACATTTCACTAACTCTGTCCTTGTATGACCTGTGGTCTCTGTCCACCACACAGATAAACTGTATCTTACCACACAAAGCCCATACTGTACAGCACACAGTATGCTATCCCTCCACAGAAAACTATTGAAGCAGATCTCCCATCCACATGTATTCATCAGCCCTCCCACCCCATCCAACAGTGTCCCTTCATCTCCCATTATATTTCTAATTAGTACAGACCCTCTCATCCAACAGTCACTGTGGTCGGAGGTACGCTGCCAATTTTAGGACAGCCTCAAGCCTCCATGAGGATGCAGCATCACATGGCCTTACACAGCCAACTATTTTTCAGTCACTGTTCTCTGTGGATGGTACTGTGGAAGGTGCTGTGGAAGGTGTTGTGGATGAAGAGTGATCCAGGTAACTCTAGCAGATGCAACAGCATGTATTATAGATGAGTGACACTCTTCTTATTGGAGCTACTCATTATGGCATAAGTGCTATAATGCATGATGGTTATACCTGTGGGATGGATGTTCTGCTTAGTAAGCAGAGGGGCCCTGGGTATGGGTGATATTTTGAGTCTATTCATCTAATTCTACATTCAATGTTTCCTAATTCAGATAAATGTTACATTCCCTGAATCTCAATACACAAAAGTTGCATATCCACTAAACCTCTTTTTTTGATTTGTTGTGTAGCCCTGGGGTGGTGGAGAGAACGGAAATCCATGTAGTGTAATATGTATGGAAAATAAATATGTAACGAGCTGTTTATCTGACTCTGTCCTCAGTCTCCTGCACATCTGGACCCTAAATTACAATGGCTGAAAACAAGGGAACATTTACTGCCGTCCTGACAGGGTTTCAGACTGGGCACTGAGCCCAGTCCCCCAGTCCCGCACAGCCCTGGAGCCCTAACACATGGGGGACATTATTTGTAAAGTAGCTGTGGAGGCACCAGGGAATGATTTGAGAAGCGAACACGTGTACTGGAAAACATGCAGCCCAAGTGTGTTTACCCGTTCTTATCACATCCACCCATCTGCAATAAGTGGCGAGGAAAGAGTGGGTCACGTCGAGGTTGGAGATACAGAGAGATTACCGAGCCACTCAAACCCCAAACTCTCCGTCCTGCTCCCGCCGATGTCTCGCTCCTCAGAGATGGATTATCTTTGGAGTATCGTACGGCACTTGAGTGAAATTTTCACACACACGTCGTTATCTTTCCTGGCGTTAGCTGGCCCACCACAGATATTCATAGTAACTACAGCGGTAGATAAAGTACACTCACACACATCACCATGCCAGAGAGGAGATTAGAGGAATGAGTAGTAGTGGTAGAGGCTGTAAGGGGGAGTGGCGATAACTTTGATGAATGTTGTGCTCATCATGAAGAGAGAATGGGTTGGTCCTTGGTAGTTCAGTTGGTAGAGCATGACACTTGTAACACCAGGTAAGTGGCTTCGATTGCCGGAACCAACCATACATAAAATGTACGTGTAACCTGCTCTGTACCGGTACCTTTCTGCGTTGTGTTCTGGTAAGGTGGAGTTGGAAGACAAGGCTCTGGACACAATTCTGCCAGTTGTCTCTCTTTTAAAACCTGTCGCGACTCTAGGGGCAGTATTTTCATTTTTGGATAAAAAACGTTCCCGTTTTAAACAAGATATTTTGTCACGAAAAGATGCTCGACTATGCATATAATTGACAGCTTTGGATAGAAAACACTCTAACGTTTCCAAAACTGCAAAGATATTGTCTGTGAGTGCAACAGAACTGATGTTACAGGCGAAACCCAGATAAAAATCCAATCAGGAAGAGCCGCATTTTTTAAAACCGCCTCATGCCAATGACTCCTTATATGGCTGTGAATGAGCTACGAATGAGCTTACATTTTCTACGTATTCCCCAAGGTGTCTACAGCATTGTGACGTCTTTTTACGCATTTATGTTGAAGAATAGCTGTAAGGGACCACATTTAGAAAGTGATTACATGACGGCTCCCACAGAAAATCTTAGTAGCCATTTTTCGTTCTAATTGATAAAAAAAAAAAAAAATCACCTTTATTTAACCAGGTAGGCAAGTTGAGAACAAGTTCTCATTTACAATTGCAACCTGGCCAAGTTAAAGCAAAGCAGTTCGACGCATACAACAACACAGAGTTACACATGGAGTAAAACAAACATACAGTCAATAATACAGTATAAACAAGTCTATATACGATGTGAGCAAATGAGGTGAGATAAGGGAGGTAAAGGCAAAAAAAGGCCGTGGTGGCAAAGTAAATACAATATAGCAAGTAAAACACTGGAATGGTAGATTTGCAGTGGAAGAATGTGCCAAGTTGAAATAAAAATAATGGGGTGCAAAGGAGCAAAATAAATAAATAAATAAACTAAATACAGTAGGGAAAGATGTAGTTGTTTGGGCTAAATTATAGGTGGGCTATGTACAGGTGCAGTAATCTGTGAGTTGCTGCTTAAAGCTAGTGAGGGAGATAAGTGTTTCCAGTTTCAGAGATTGTTGTAGTTCGTTCCAGTCATTGGCAGCAGAGAACTGGAAGGAGAGGCGGCCAAAGAAATAATTGGTTTTGGGGGTGACTAGAGAGATATACCTGCTGGAGCGTGTGCTACAAGTGGGAGATGCTATGGTGACCAGCGAGCTGAGATAAGGGGGGACTTTACATAGCAGGGTCTTGTAGATGACATGGTGCCAATGGGTTTGGCGACGAGTGTGAAGCGAGGGCCAGACAACGAGAGCGTACAGGTCGCAATGGTGGGTAGTATATGGGGCTTTGGTGACACAACGGATTGCACTGTGATAGACTGCATCCAATTTGTTGAGTAGGGTATAGGAGGCTATTTTGTAAATGACATCGCCGAAGTCGAGGATTGGTAGGATGGTCAGTTTTACAAGGGTATGTTTGGCAGCATGAGGGAAGGATGCTTTGTTGCGAAATAGGAAGCCAATTCTAGATTTAACTTTGGATTGGAGATGTTTGATATGGGTCTGGAAGGAGAGTTTACAGTCTAACCAGACACCTAAGTATTTGTAGTTGTACACGTATGACAAACCAATTGTCCCGACGGATAATTTATCGAATAAATATGTGAAAAACACCTTGAGGATTGATTCTAAACAACGTTTGCCATGTTTCTGTTCGATATTAAGGAGCTAATTTGGAAAAAAGTTCGGTGTTGTAGTGACTGCATTTTCCAGTAAATTTCTCAGCCAAACGTGAAGAACAAACGGAGCTATTTCACCTACAAAAATAATCTTTATGGAAAAAAGGAACATTTGCTATCTAACTGGGAGTCTCCTGAGTGAAAACATCCAAAGTTCTTCAAAGGTAAATTATTTAATTTGATTGCTTTTCTTATTTTCGTGAAAATGTTGCCTGCTGGTAGCAGAGCCTAGCCATAGCATTATGCCATGATGAACTTACACAAATGCTTGTCTAGAGTTTGCTGTAAAGCATATTTTGAAAATCTGAGATGACAGTGTGATTATTAACAAAAGGCTAAGCTGTGTCTCAATATATTTCATTTGTGATTTTCATGAATAGGAAGATTTTCTAGGAAGATTTATGTCCGCTGCGTTATGCTAATTAGTTTGAGGCTACGTTACACTCCCGCATGCGGGTTTGAGAGTCATGAGAAGTTTTAATGGCTGCATGGAATGGATACAAATTCAAGGCAAAAGTTAATGTTGCCGTCTGGACTCCCATACAAGTATATTTGCCTGATAAAAGACAATGCAGAATGCCTGTGAGAAAATCATCACGATGTCTGCACCTGAAAGAGACACTCTCCTGCAACAAAGCTAAATATAGCTGGGCTAGCCTTGCAAAGTTTCACTCGAGCATTATCCCCATTCACATTAACATATATTCCTATAAATAGTAATGCAACACTAAATCAGTGACAATATAACTTTTGCTTGTCTTTTCTTGTGCATTTGCGAACATTTGCATTCAAAAGACCGGAGCATACATAACACTCATCACACTGAGCAAACTGACAAGTAAAAGCATGGCTCCCGTTGATGACACCTTTAACGGTTTTCTTCCGTTGAAGGAGAGGAGGACCAAAATGCCGCGTGGTTAGTGTTCAACAACATGGACAATAAACGAGAACACTACAACCCAACACAAAACAGGCTACCTAAATATGGTTCCCAATCAGAGACAATGACTAACACCTGCCTCTGATTGAGAACCATATCAGGCCAAACATAGAAATAGACAAACTAGACATACAACATAGAATGCCCACTCAGCTCACGTCCTGACCAACACTAAAACAAAGAAAAGACAAAAGAACTATGGTCAGAACGTGACAGTACCCCCCCCCCCCCCCCCACCCCCTCAACCCTCACCTGAACTTATAGGGGAGGGTCTGGGTGGGCATCTGTCCACGGTGGCGGCTCTGGTGCAGGACGTGGACCCCACTCCACCATAGTCTTTGTCCGCTTTAGTGTCCTCCTAGGAACGGCGACCCTCGCCACCGTCCTTGGACTGGCAACCCTACTAAAGGGCCCCACTGGACTAAACAAACTCCTCCGGACTGAGGGGCAGCTCCGGACTGAGGGGTAGCTCAGGACTGAGGGGCAGCTCAGGACCGAGGGGCAGCTCAGGACCAAGTGGCAGCTCAGGACCGAGGGGATGCTCAGGACCGAGGGGTAGCTCATGACCGAGGGGTAGCTCAGGACCGAGAGGTAGCTCAGGACCGAGAGATAGCTCAGGACCGAGAGATAGCTCAGGACCGAGAGATAGCTCAGGACCGAGAGATAGCTCAGGACTGAGAGATAGCTCAGGCTGGTTGATGGCTCTGGCAGCTTCTGGCTGACTGACGGCTCTGGCAGCTCCTGGCTGACTGGTGGCTCTGGCAGATCCTGGCTGAATGTCCGCTGCGTTATGCTAATTAGTTTGAGGCTACGTTCTGGCAGATCCTGGCTGAATGGCGGCTCTGGCAGATCCTGGCTGAATGGCGGCTCTGGCAGATCCTGGCTGAATGGCGGCTCTGGCGGCTCCTGGCAGACTGGCAGCTCTGGCGGCTCCTTGCAAACTGGCAGCTCTGGCGGCTCCTTGCAGACTGGCGGCTCCTTGCAGACTGGGTCCTCTGGCGGCTCCTTGCAGACTGGGTCCTCTGGCGGCTCCTTGCAGACTGGCGGCTCTGGACAGGCGGGAGACTCTAGCAGCTCTGGACAGGCGGGAGAATCTGGAGGTGCTGGAGAGGAGGAAGGCTCTAGCAGCGCCGAAAAGGCGGTAGTACCCGTAGGGATGAGACGGAGAGACAGCCTGGTGCGGGGGGCTGCCACCGGAGGGCGGGTGCATGGAGGTGGCACTGGATGGACCGGACCGTGAAGGCGTACTGGAGATCTTGAGAGCAGGGCTGGCACCATCCGCCCTGGCTGGCTCTTCACCCTAGCTTGGCAGATGTGGGGAGCTGGGATGTAGCGTACCGGGCTAAGCACGCGTACTGGGGACACCGTGCGTTCCGGCGCATAACACGGTGCCTGACCAGTACAATGCCCGCCACGGTTAGCACGGCTAGGAGCACTGTAGCGCTGAGCTGCCACAGGACGTGCAGGGCTAGGGAGGTGCACAGGAGGCCTGGTGCGTGAGGCTGGCACAGTCTTAACCCGACGGCTAGCACGCACCTCAAGACGAGTGCCGTGCATACTGCGCCAAACCGGCAGCTCTCTCTCTTCACTCTCCTCCAATTTGATCAACAACTCCTCGAATGTCTCATAATCTCCCCTCCATTCACTCTCCTCCAATTTGTCCAAAAGCTCCTCCACATTCTAAGACGCACACCTCAACTTCTCCGACTGCTCTGATTCCATCCTTGGCTCCTCACGGTAAACAGGGGGACTTGGCTCAGGTCTGTCTCCTGACTCTGCCACACTCTCCCTGTGCCCCCTCCCAATACATTTTTGGGGCCTCCTCTCGGGCTTCCTTGCCAGCCGTGTTCCCTCATATCGCTGGCTCATCTCTCCGGCTGCCTCTGCCCTCCTAGCTGCCTCCACATGTTCCCATGGGAGGCGATCCCTTCCAGCCAGGATCTCCTCCCATGTGTAGCAACCCTTTCAAAACGTCCTCCCATTTCCAGGAGTCCTGACATCGCTGCCTCTCCTGCTGCTGCTGCTGCCTGTTACCACGCCGCTTGGTCCTATTGTGGTGGGTGGTTCTGTAGCGGTTTTCTTCCGTTGAAGGAGAGGAGGACCAAAATGCAGCGTGGTTAGTGTTCAACATTTTAAAGGACAATAAACGAGGACACTACAAAATACAAAACAACAAATGTGAAAACCGAAACAGTCCTTTCTGGTGCATAGACACAAAGACAGAAGACAACCACCCACAAAACCCAACACAAAATAGGCTACCTAAATATGGTTCCCAATCAGAGACAATGACTAACACCTGCCTCTGATTGAGAACCATGTCAGGCCAAACAAAGAAATAGACAAACTAGACATACAACATAGAATGCCCACTCAGCTCACGTCCTGACCAAACAAAGAAAACACAAAAGAACTAAGGTCAGAACGTGACAACATCACAGCATTAACACAATTTAGAAAATAAATACAGTAAAATAGTTCACTCTTGAAAGGAATGTAATACATCTCAAAATAACCTTAAAATAATAAGTTAAAATAAATAAGAGGGATTTCCGGTGAAATACATAAAGTATATTTTACACCTGTTACATATGCACGCATGACTGTAAGTTGCTTTGGATAAAAATGTCTGCTAAATGGCATATACAGCATTAGAAAGACATCAGGACAATTGTGGAAAAGACAGAGAAAAGAAATGAAAAGACAGTGAGAGGCAAAGAGAAGGGGAAGAACAGGAACAATTAGAGGTATAGAGGCAAAGAGATACAGACAGGCAGACAGACAACCAAGAGACAGATCGAGACAGAGAGAGAAGATGAGTGAGTTGGGGTAATTTGCCCGGCCCATAGCCCCACAGTAAACCTGTTAGTTGGCCGTGGGTCTAGGCTGTAGACGGACCTTCAAGTGCTGGGTTAAGCAAGCTGTGGTTCCGCCCCAACCAGCCCCAGCAACGTGCTAAACACAGACGTTACTTATGGCTGCCCATGAGGGCTTAGGCCTAAAGACGTAGGACTTACACCTTGCACACACACACACAGAGACAGAGAGAGAGACAGAGAGAGAGAGCGAGAGAGAAAGACAGAGAGAGACAGAGACAGAGACAGAGACAGAGACAGAGAGAGTGAGAGAGAGAGAGAGAGAGAGAGAGAGAGAGAGAGAGAGAGAGAGAGAGAGAGAGACAGAGAGACAGAGAGACAGAGAGACAGAGAGACAGAGAGACAGAGAGAGAGATATTTCTGGAAAACTAAAAGACCTCGTGAAAGATTCCACAGAAGAAAACCAGGACCCGCACGGGGACAGATGCTCTCAATCAGATCCTCCAGACCACGGCTGTCAGGGATAGTACCTCACAGAAGGGCTTGAGTAGCAGCGGTCAGGGAGAAGCTGCTTTCAGCATGATGATCATTCCATAATGGAATCTGCGCCATTCCCGACATTCCCAAATAAAGGATTTGATTTCGTCCCAGAGAGTGAAAGGATGAGCAGTCCTAGGAAGAGGGAGAGAGGAATTACAATGGGGCCATCATATTAATACAACCACAATAAGATAATGTTATGGTATCACAAATAAGGGGAGCAAGTGAGTAAGATTATTCAAAAAATCAAAGAGCATCTGTATTGACTGTCCTTAAATGCTCTTGTGGTGTAGAAAATAAAACCACTCAATGTCATTGCATAAAACGCTGAATATCTTGGCACTAATTACAAGGTTTTTCCTAACAGCCATAGCACTTCTAAATGACTTTGACAGTCACCTCTCCTTGTTAGAACAAGCTCTGATTATTTCATTGCACAATGCTTCAAACCACATCATACACATGCACTTAAAAGGCATTTGATACGGGCCTTCTAGGCGGTTTTGTTAGACTGTGCCACTCATATCAGAATGGGCAATGTGTGGTTAATAAGATACTGCCTGTGAGTCAGGCTCTCTAGCCAGCCATACATTATGGTTCGAGCCGAGGCATGCAACGGCTTTATTGATAACAGGTCTTACAGGGTGCTACCGATGGCTCTATCGTAAAAACATAAAACATCTAGCTGCTTTTAATAAGATGGGACATAAGACAAATGTCAACGATATGTTGAATGAGCTGTCAGGTCGAGACTGCATTTTTTTTGAGAGGACTCAACGTATACACTACTGCACCTCATTGTAAATTAGGTACAGTATGTTGGTAGGTTAGGCACATGGTACAAAGCTCTGGGTGCATTAATGTTGATAAGATTTACATATCAATTCACCCCCGACCCCACTCTGCCATGCAAACTGAGCACATTCATTAACCCAGGTCCCTCATACTCTAAATATTTACCGTCACTAACTAAATTTACGGTTTAATTTGCTGCATGGGGTCATTTATCGACCAGGAAAGCCTTATTAGTGATCGAGCTCACAGACCCCGGTCCATCCTACAACGTTTTCATTTATATTCTATGAGCAGCTGGGTCTGACGAGAGACTGATGGTCTGTACCCCATCCTCCTGCCTCTCTTCCACCTCTGGAGGAACAGCATACAGTACATGACACAGAATACATAAACACATGCATTTTCAAACAGCATTGTATTCCGGTGGATTTACTGTACGTAACATTGATATACAGATCAGGTGGGTGGACTATCTAATAATAAAATCGATCTTAAAAAATATAATATTAACAGAAAAACCGGCTCTGCCCAAGTGATATCCATAAGTTAAAAACACAATTCCAACCTTTCAACAATTTAGTGTTTAGCTCTAACCTCTATGCAATTCCTTTTAAATCAGCATATGAAAACCATGCATAAACGGGGTGGCAGGTAGCCTAGTGGTTTGAGCGTTTGGCCAGTAACCAAAAGGTTGCTAGATCAAATCCCTGAACTGACAAGGTAAAAGTCTGTCGTTCTGCCCCTGAGCAAGGCTGTTAACCCACTGTTCCTAGGCTGTTGTTGGAAATAAGAATTTGTTCTAAACTGACTTGCCCTAATTAAATAAAGGAAAAATAAACAACACCTACTACTCCACAATATATTCAGCATCCAAGAGCTCACCACTGTCAGCCATGTCATTTGATTGCCCCCATCGGTCGTAGCCGTCCTTTCCTGTTTAGATTCCCAAACGTTTCATTTATCCCCAATCATTTCTACGGCTCCTCTCTCCCGTTTTTATTGGCCATCATCAGTCTTGTTTAAAGCAGACATGCAGAAGAGATGGGCTTGCTGGGGGGAAATTGCCCTAGTTTGATAATGAGGTGGTGGAAGTACTGTAGTAGTGGTGGTGCTGGAGGATTGAAGAGGATGAGAAGGGCTAAATAATTAAACTGTACAGGTGATTCATTCGAAGGAAAGGCAACGCGTGAGTTTGTGACAACGCAGCAGCCGGCATGAAGCTTAATTGCAAACGCTGGCTGAAGCTGAAATGGATTGTTCCTAATGGGGAGTCTGTCTTAGTCCAGGCCTTGCTGTGAACATGGGCTTTACCTAGTATATGGGCGGTGTGTGTGCATATGTGTATGTCTGTGTCTGTTCATACAAATCAACTAAAATTGTATTGGTCACATACACATGGTTAGCAGATGTTATTGCGAGTGAGGCAAAATGCTTGTGCTTCTAGTTCCGACAGTAGAACAATATCTAACAAGTAATATCTAAGAATTCCACAACAAATACCTAATCGAATAAGGAATGGAATGGAATAAGAATATAGACATATAAATATATGGATGAGCAATGATAGAGCAGCATGGGCTATGATGCAATAGATAGTATAGAATACAGTATATACAGTTGAAGTCGGAAGTTTAGATACACTTAGGTTGGAGTCATTAAAACCCGTTTTTCAACCACTCCACAAATGTCTTGTTAGCAAACTATAGTTTTGGCAAGTCGGTTAGGACATCTACTATGTGCATGACACAAGTAATATTTCCAACAATTGTTGACAGACAGATTATTTCACTTATAATTCACTGTATCACAATTCCAGTGTGTCAGAAGTTTACATACACTAAGTTGACTGTGTCTTTAAACAGCTTGGGAAATTCCAAAAAAGGATGTCATGGCTTTAGAAGCTTCTCATAGGCTAATTGACATCATTTGAGTCAATTGGAGGTGTACCTGTGGATGTATTTCAGTGCCTACCTTCAAACTCAGTGCCTCTTTGCTTGACATAATGGGAAAAATAAAAATAAATCTGCCAAGACCTCAGAAACAAATTGTAGACCTCCACCAGTCTGGTTCATCCTGGTTTACAAATTCCAAACACCTGAAGGTTCCACGTTCATCTGTACAAAGTATACACACCATGGGACCACGCAACCGTCATACCGCTCAGAAAGGAAAGAAATGTTCTGTCTCCTAGAGATGATTGTACTTTGGTGCGAAAAGTGCAAATCAATCCCAGAACAACAGCAAAGGACCTTGTGAAGATGCTGGAGGAAACAGGTACAAAAGTATCTATATCCACAGTAAAACGAGTCCTATATCGACGTAACCTGAAAGGCCGCTCAGCAAGGAAGAAGCCACTGCTCCAAAACCACCATAAAAAAAGCCAGACTACGGTTTGCAACTGCACATGGGGAAAAAGATGGTACTTTTTGGAGAAATGTCCTCTGGTCTGATGAAACAAAAATGGAACTGTTTGACCATCGTTATGTTTGGAGGAAAAAGAGGGGGGAGGCAATCCGAAGAACACTATCTCAACCGCGAAGCACGGGTGTGGCAGCATCATATTGTGGGGGTGCTTTGCTGGAGGAGGGACTGGTGCACTTCACAAAATAGATGGCATCATGAGGGTGGAAAATATGTGGATATATTGAAGCAACATCTCAAGATATCAGTCAGGAAGTTAAATCTTGGTCGCAAATGGGTCTTCCAAATGGACAATGACCCCAAGCATACTTCCAAAGTTGTGGCAAAATGGCTTAATGACAACAAAGTCAAGGTATTGGAGTGGCCATCACAAAGCCCTGACCTCAATCCCATAGAAAATGTGTGGGCAGAATTGAAAAAGCGTTTGCGAGCAAGGAGGCCTACAAACCTGACTCAGTTACACCAGCTCTGTCAGGAGGAATGGGCCAAAATTCACCCAACTTATTGTGGAAAGCTTGTGGACGGCTACCCGAAATGTTTGACCCAAGTTAAGCAATTTAAAGGCAATGCTACCAAATACTAATTGAGTGTATGTAAAAATCTGACCTACTGGGCTGTGATGAAATAAATAAAAGCTGAAATAAATCATTCTCTCTCCTATTATTTTGACATTTCACATTGCCAAAATAAAGTGTTGATCCTAACTGACCTAAGACAGGGAATTTTTACTTGGATTAAATGTCAGGAATTGTGAAAAACTGAGTTTAAATGTATTTGGCTAAGGTGCATGTAAACTTCCGACTACATATGAGATGAGTAATGGAAGATATGTAAACATTATTAAAAGTAACATTAAAGTGACGAGTGTTGATTTCAAGTCTGTATGTAGACAATAGGCTCTCTATGCTAGTGATGGCTGGTTATCACCTGTTTTTCAGTCTCTCGGTCCCAGCTTTGTTTCCCCTGTACTGACCTTGCCTTCTGGATGGTAGCGGGGTGAACAGGCAGTGGCTCGGGTGGTTGTTGTTCTTGATGTTATTTTTTACCTTCCTGTGACATCGGGTGCTGTAGGTGTCCTGGAGGGCAGGTAGTTTGCCCCTGGTGATGCGTTGTGCAGATTGCCCCATCCTCTGGAGAGCCCTGAGGTTGTGGACGTCGCAGGTACCGCACTAGGCAGTGATACAGCCCGACAGGATGCTCTCAATTGTGCATCTGTAAAAGTTTGTGAGGTTTATAAAGACAAATTTCTTCAGCTTCCTGAGGAAACCAAGTGTAGATTTAACCTTAGTCTGCAGCTTTGATATTTGCTGAGAGAAGGACAGTGTACCATCTAACCATACTCCCAAGTACTTGTATGAGGTGACTACCTCAAGCTCTAAGCTATCCTCACGGATGTTGTCCATCAGGGGCAAAGTGTTATCCCTCTTCTGCTTCAGTAAAAAGTTGAGGGATGAGTAACCACTCTAAAAAATCCGTAGATCAAGCTATGGATACAAGGATTGACCATCCATTACATCAAAATGTTAGTTTTAATGTTGTTTACATTTACTTTATTTACAATTATTGGAGTTAAACAAGCTTATATTTTGGGTTCTGATGGGGTACGACAGTTGAACTAAGCTTCAGAGGCATTAATAAATTATTTTCTTGGGTAAGGTATGATTTATCATTAATTTATAAGTCAAAAATGGATGTAGCAAATTTCCCCTTTAAGGCTTGGTGAAGGACATTTGGAACACAAAGTAGTTTTCCACGACAGATATCCAACGGGGCATGTTCACGGACCATGTCCATGTTGTTTATCATGTTACGACCCTGTTAAACTCCAAGCCAAGCGATGAGTCCACACTAAAGATTAACACCAGGCCAAGGCAGTTCACTGATAGTAATAGCTCTCCTTATAATCCTCTTTACAAGACCTTTAGGCTCCTCTTTACATAAGAGATGTTCTGCCTGACTACCCTGGACCTGTCTTCTCTATCCTCCCTCGCTGTGTGAAACGAAAACCATTTAGGGTTGAAACTTCTAATCTAGATTGTACGTCTTTGTATCCCGCCCATAGTGGAATGCTATGCTCGATTGTATGGCTTGCATGTTTGGCATTTGGCTGGCAGGCATTTCTATCTATGTATGCTTGTGAAATCAGCACCTGGCAGTATTAACTGCTTTATACAGTATAATACACTGCATTGCATGCCAATCCTGGATTCACCTCTCTGACATTGCTATGCTGACTCTTTGGAAGTATACCCTAAATAACATAATTGGCCAATCTAAACTGCTATGACTTAGCTGCTATGTGGGATGTCTGAATGGTAATTGGTTTAAAATTCAATCCTTGACTCCTCCATTCAATTCTCATGGTATCATTAATGTCCTTGTGTCCCACGCTGTTTTCCTCAGCTGCAGAGAAGCATGGTAAACGTAATCTTGTGACTCTGGCGTGGAGATCCCATGATGAAAAGCTAATGAATGTGGGGACATATTAACTGGCCCGACACAGAGAGCTTTGTGTGTGTGTGTGTGTGTGTGTGTTTCATGCATTGTCTTCTAAACATTCACCTATAATATCTCTGTGTTCTTCTCTGTCCCTTCTGTGTACTCCAACCCTCATTTACTACACTGTCTGACTTTCTCCTTATCCCCACACTCAATCAATTGATCTGCAGTTCATGGTCAGTAACTGATTAAACTCTGACGTTTCATAAAGACAATACAATGACAAATGATTTGGCTCTGAAAGGAACATCCATATGTGAGGAACTGTGTTCAAAGCTTTTCATTATAAAATAATCCAGACAGGTTAAAGAAGGATTTTTAAGCCTTGAGACAATTGAGACATGGATTATGTATGTGTGCCATTCAGTGGCTGAATGGGCAAGACAAACGATTTAAGTGACTTTGAACAGGGTATAGTAGTAGGTGCCAGGCGCACTGGTTTGGGTCAAGAACTGCAACACTGCTGGGTTTTTTACGCTCAACAGTCACCTGTGTGTATCAAGAATGGTCCACAAGCCAAAGGACATCCAGCCAACTTGACACAACTGGGAATCATTGAAGTCAACCCTGTGGAACGCTTTCAATACCTTGTAGAGTCAATTCCCCGGCGAGTTGAGGGTGTTCTGAGGGCAAAAGGGGTACACTCAGTGAATAGTTGTAATGTATTTGTCTATTAGAAAGCCCATTTTGTTCCCAGTCCACTGCTGGCCAGCCTCTGCCAGAGCAGGAAGCCCAGGTGATACAGCTCCTATTGAATGTGCATGGAGGTAAAAAGCAGAGGTTATCTGAAATGACGAGTCCCATATGAAGGAATGGATTTAGCCTGTTTACTCCCTTATTAAACAGACTATACGGAAGCGTCTACTTTTAATCCAGGGGAATTCACTGCCCATTTTACCCTGCTTGTCCACCTTGGATCCACAGGGGTGTCCCGGGGTATCGCCAGGGTAACCTTGAACAGGGATTGAGGCTCGGGGTTTGCCACCTACTGTAAGTGTTGTTATTACTGAAAGTATCTCTGTTCTTTCCCCTCTGATTGAGATCGTTTTACTGAATACACTGTACCTCCAGTTCAGTTCAGTATTGATTTAGCCATTAATAAATGTATTTATTTCTCAGAGGGAGACAGGAAAAGAAGATTGAATTTCAAAACTCAAATACAGTGGTAAGCTCTCTCCAGCTCTGGCCAGCCCCAGAAAAACGATGGTTTGGTTACTTGACAATAGTTGAATTATAGTGTGTCCAAAAGGCTGAACCTTTGAGGTTACCGTATGGTGTGCGGTGGAGTCAACGACACAACCCTGGTAGCAAAGGAGTACTGTAGCATGTACCAGTTTGGTGCTCTTAAGCCATTGAAAATACAACATGTATCTGACTACAGTATTTCAATTAGATGAATCCATTGTATTTATTGCGTAATTATTTTCCATCAAAATATGAGGCTATTCATCAATCAACAACATGTAAGGAAAGCATACTTTGATACTCTCTTTAGCTCTATAAAATAATAACTCCGGGCTGAGACGCCTCTATTTGTGCTTTTATTTATAATTAGAGAGTCTGAAATCGTTTTGCCATTCACGACCTTGATGGTGTGTACATTGAAAGAAGGGGAGCGGTGTTCAACGTGAAATAAAATGTGAGGGGAGAGGCGGCGTAGCTACATGTTGACACCCCCAGAGTAAACAAACGAGTTGGGCTAGCGGAGATGGGATTACCATATCTCTACTTAACTTGTTTTATCCTGTGAGAATCATCAATATTAAACGGTAAGGAGAAGGAAGAGAAAGTGCTGAGCTATAGGCTTTTAGCAGCCGCGTTTAAAGAAGAGAGAGATAAATGAGAGAACCCCCCTGGAATCTCAAGAGAAAGTAAATACCCATCTTTTTATCTTTTCTCCCTGTCCTCTCCACTCAGCATGGTCTCTCCGTTCGTTAACACATTTCGGTGTCACGCCCATTTCTCCAGCTCTTTCTTTCATGTTGTTCAACTCGTTATGATCACTGACAAGTTGTGTCCACTTCCGTCCGTCTCCCTAATGGTATCTGTTTGTCCGTGCAAAAAGCGCACGTAAATATTGACTTGACATTTTTGCATGTACTGCATATACGGACCTGCTAATGTTGTCTGTAATTCTATCAGGGCTGTACTCTGCAGCTCTCTGCAGTTCGGACCGTAATGAAGGTAATGAGAAGTGAGAAGTGACCAGTGTGTGTGCCTTTGGGCTAAAAGCCGGTGAATCTGCTGTGCTTGCCTGTCGCGTCTGTGTGTATGGATGTAGACACTGCCCTCAGGGCTATCACAATCAGCAACTTTTGTACTCTTTGTCAGGTAAATGAGCCAGGAGTGGTACGAGTTACATTGCTGAAATATGAACTTTACTTCCCTGGCATCTGACCTGTCAATCAACACCTTAGAGTATTTGGGCCACACAAAGCTAGAGGAGCTAGAGAGAGAGAGCCATAACTTACTTCATATCAAGTTAGAGAAAAACAGGATAGAACAAGCGAGTGTACACATTACTGTACACTGTTTCCTCACTGTAAGACACAACACAGGATCCTAAACACACACGTGCACGCACACAAACAGACACACATGTGCACAGCCGCTGCAACCCAACACACACAAACATGAGGGTCATATCCTACAGAACACACATCTGGTCGCCCTAGGGCCCCTGGAGAGGGCCAACACACAGGGCCCAGAAGGGGGCTACTGTCCCCCCGCCAGCCCCCAGCTGATATTAGTTATCAATATTTAACTCGCTCCCATTAAACTTTAAAGAGTGTGCGATTAGACGCGGAAACAAAGGAGATCCTTCATGATATCGGGTCACGTGGAGCTGTAAAATATCCCTTTAAAGGCTTTATTTAACAATATAAAACTGGCCCAGGTGTGTTAAGCTGTGGGGAGCTGGGAGCTGTGCAGATGGCTGAGGAAGGAGCTTCTGTGCTAAGGCACTCTGCCAGCTCCTCCAGCCCTTCGCCACAGACAGAACACCAGACACCAGACACAGTATGAGCACCATACTTCCTGTCACACACTAAAGGACAGGGTCTTTCAAAGGTAAAATAGCTAGGCCATAGTATTCCTTTCAATATCCCAGAACAATAATCTTGGGTAGCTGTCATATTCTCAATTAGGTTCTGGGGAGAGATATATGAGATAAGATACTAAGACTAGAGAAGTCTACACCCCCCTAAACGGAAACTCTCAGCTGAAGCAAGGGCCAAATGTCCCCTACACTTCTGAAATTCGAAAGATGCGAACACCTACGAAATCGTGATTTGTCCAAACAAATCTGCCCATTGTCTCTCCTGCTTGGTCCTTTACCTGGGTCCATGCCTAGTATCCACTTCCTTGGGATTAACCTGAAATTGAAGCCCCAGCTCCTTGTCCATACACTTGCCTGTCTTGGAAGAGCAAACCCTGGCTCCAGCTCTGGTAATTATGCTATTTCTGAGTCCATCCGTTCCTCTGTGCCCTGATGGTAAACATGTGTTTGTTGTATTGTTGTTCAGGGAGAGTGGGCCACGGTTGGCATGGAGGCTGTGGTGTGGAAAGCTCTCGCCTGTCTTTTTCTTCACGTCTCCTGACCACTGACATGACAAACCAGAGCCACAGTGATGAAGAATCGCAGAAATGTGGTTACGGTAACAAGAGCATGCAACAAACAACGGCTCATCTAACCCTTGTTCTCCTCTCTCTCTTTCCCGCTCTCTCTCTCTCTCTCTCTCTCTCTCTCCCCCCATCTTTCCCACTCTCTACCTTCTATCTCCATGACCCTCTCTGATTCCCACACTTCCTTCCCTGCCTTTGACTCTCCCTCTCCCTGAAAACTCTCCATTTCCCCTCTCTGGCTGCTTCTCTCTTAACCCTTCTCTATCTCTGTCATTTCCCCTGAAACCCATTGAAGCCCTGGAGGCTGAGGGCATTCAGTTCATCATCATCATCTGGGGCCATGTAAGGTTGCCCAGAAAGATGAGTTTTAAACACAACAACCACCTCAAGTCTGTTACTGTAATACATGTGGTCTGTTACTGTAATACATGTGGTCTGTTACTGTGTGGGTTGGTTCTTCTATTCTTGTGGGGACCTAAAATTGCCCAAAGTCCCCACAGGGATGGGAAAATAAGGAAAATTCTCCCTCGTGGGGACATTTCCCACATCCCCATGAGGACGAATGCTATTATAAGCGTATGGGTTAGTGTTAGAATTAGGGCTAGGGTTAGGGTTAGTGGTTAAGTTTAGGGTTAGGGTTAGGGTTAAAGGTTAGGGTTAGGGTTAGGGTTAGGGTTAGGGTTAAAGGTTAGGGTTAGGGTTAAAGGTTAGGGTTAGGGTTAGGGTTAAGGTTAAAGTTAGGGTTAGGAGTTAAGGATAATAGGATTTTGAATGGAAATTAATTTTAGGTCGTCATGGGGATAGAAGAGCATAACGTCTGTGTGTGTGTGTGAGTGCATGTGTGTGTGTGAGTGCGAGTGCATTTGTGTAGGTGTGTAGGTGTGTGTGTGTGTGTGTGTGTGTGTGTATGTGTGTGTATGTGTGTGTGTGTGTGTGTGTGTGTGTGTGTGTGTGTGTGTGTGTGTGTGTGTGTGTGTGTGTGTGTGTGTGTGTGTGTGTGTGTGTGTGTGTGTGTGTGTGTGTGTGTCTATGCGTGTGTGGATGTGCGTGGACGAGTAGACACACATACTGTGCTTTTGATAACATATGCCATGACACTGTTCCACAAAAAAAGATCCAGGCAAATTAATCTAGTGATGATTTACTGCCTTTCCTCTACTAATATGTGCAATGAGAGAAAGTTGATAAGGGAAAAGCACATTTCTCACAATTTACTACCCACGGTCTGCCTTCATGGCCTTTTTCTCTTGCCAGTCTACAATTTACATAAAAGGGTTTATTTCATCATTGCACTGTAAATGAAGATATATTCGCATCTATTAGGAGCTATGGGCACTTCCACTCTTTAAGAGCCAGTATAGACAGAAAAAATTAAGCAGTATTGTAATTCAATTTTCGACTTATTCATTTTACTGTGCTAAACTCATTTTGGTTAACACTTTTATGGCCTTCTGCTCTCCTGATGCCAATGGATCCACAAGTAAGACGCAGACCGACACAGACCTTGGGGTCCTTCTCTATCTCTTCCTTGTTTCAAGGTTTTAAACAGTATATTCCTCACCCTTTCCTTCTCTATCTCTTCCTTGTTTCAAGGTTTTAAACAGTATAGTCCTCACCCTTTCCTTCTCTATCTCTTCCTTGTTTCAACGTTTTAAACAGTATAGTCCTCACCCTTTCCTTCTCTATCTCTTCCTTGTTTCAAGGTTTTAAACAGTATATTCCTCACCCTTTCCTTCTCTATCTCTTCCTTGTTTCAAGGTTTTAAACAGTATATTCCTCACCCTTTCCTTCTCTATCTCTTCCTTGTTTCAAGGTTTTAAACAGTATATTCCTCACCCTTTCCTTCTCTATCTCTTCCTTGTTTCAAGGTTTTAAACAGTATAGTCCTCACCCTTTCCTTCTCTATTTCCAGCTTCTTCTTCTCCCTCTCCCTCTTCCTCACATTAATTGCATGGTTCTCTCCACAAACATTCCTGAGGGAGGTTCTACCCAGAATAGCCGGCCTTCGAGGTAGGATCCCTGGGCCGGCGGCGCGCTCCATTTGGCCGGGACCATGTCGGAAAAGCCGCATAACGACCAGTGTCTGAGGGGCTAATTTTTCATGTTCAAACAGAGCTAGCGCCTGGCAGCTAGCGTCTGCAGACTGACTCCCTGGTCCAGACTGGGGCTAATGCAAGGGTTGTCAGTGCCCTGAAGGGGTCGTAAAACACTGAAGCCAAACTCTGGGATCCCCCCTTTTATGGGATATACATCCCCTGTATATGCAGTCATGTTGTATGCTTTAAGTGAAGGAATTGTATATTTGAGCCAATGTGGAGAACTACGTCTCAAACTTGATCGGTGCAATAATACAGCTAATTTCCACTGTGCTGGGTTGTAAATAGGCATACACAGAAGGTGACCTGCACATAAATACAGTATAACACTTGTCATGACAAAATGGATGTAGTGTCAGATCTGAACCTAATCACAGTCTATTCAGCTAGGTACAGTTGAATTCTGAAGTTTACATACACTTAGGTTCGAGTCATTAAAACTAGTTTTTCAACCACTCCACAAAACTATAGTTTTGGCAAGTCGGTTAGGACATCTAGGTTGTGCATGACACAACTCATTTTTCAAAAAATTGTTTACAGACAGATTATTTCACTTATAATTCATTGTATCACAATTCCGGTGGGTCAGAAGTTAACATACACTAAGTTTACTGTGCCTTTAAACAGCTTGGAAAATTCCAGAAAACGATGTCATGGCTTTAGAAGCTTCTCATAGGCTAATTGACATAGTCATTGGAGGTGTACCTGTGGATGTATTTCAAGGCCTACCTTCAAACTCAGCGCCTCTTTGCTTGACATCATGGGAAAATCAAAAGAAATCAGCCAAGACCTCCGAAAAAAATGCGTAGACCTCCACAAGTCTGGTTCATCCTTGAGAGCAATTTCCGATGGGCTACGCAGCCATCATACTGCTCAGGAAGGAGATGGGTTCTGTCTCCTAGAGATGAATGTACTTTGGTGCGAAAAGTGCAAATCAATCCCAGAACAACAGCAAATAACCTTGTGAAGATGCTGGAGGAAACAGGTACAAAAGTATCTATATCCACAGTAAAACGAGTCGACATAACCTGAAAGGCCGCTCAGCAAGGAAGAAGCCACTGCTCCAAAACCACCATAAAAAAAAGCCAGACTACGGTTTGCAACTGCACATGGGGACAAATATCGTACTTTTTGGAGAAATGTCCTCTGGTCTGATGAAATAAAAATGGAACTGTTTGGCCATAATGACCATTGTTCTGTTTGGAGGAAAAAAGAGGGAGGCTTGCAAGCCGAAGAACAGCATCCCAACCGTTAAGCACGGGGGTGGCAGCATCATGTTGTGGGGGTGTCACGTCCTGACCATAGAAAACCTGTATTTTCTATGGTAGAATAAGTCAAGGCGTGACTAGGGGTTTTTGTTCTAGTTTATATTTTCTATGTGGGGTTTTAGGTTTGATTTTCTATGTTGGTAATTTGTATGATTCCCAATTAGAGGCAGCTGGTTATCGTTGTCTCTCATTGGGGATCATACTTAAGTAGCACTTTTTCCAACCTGTGGGTTATGGGGTATTGTTTGTATGTATGTTTTTTGAGTTAGTGCACATAGCATATCTGTAGTCACAGTTTGTTGTTAGTTTATTGTTTATTTGTTTTTGTCGCTGCTTAGTTTCACTTTCATGAAAATTGTGGAACTCAACATACGCTGTGCTTTGGTCCAATCATCATTATTACGAACAACGTGACAGGGGGTGCTTTGCTGCAGGAGCGACTGGTGCACTTCACAAAATAGATGGCATCATGAGGTAGGAAAATTATGTGGATACATTGAAGCAACATTTCAAGACATCAGTCAAGAAGTTAAAGCTTGGTCGCAAATGGGTCTTCCAAATGGACAATGACCCCAAGCATACTTCCAGAGTTGTGGCAAAATGGCTTAAGGACAACAAAGTCAAGGTATTGGACTGGCCATCACAAAGCCCTGACCTCAATCCTATAGAAAATGTGTGGGCAGAACTGAAAAAACATGCGCGAGCAAGGAGGCTTACAAACCTGACTCAGTTACAGCAGCTCTGTCAGGAGGAATGGGCCAAAATTCACGCAACTTATTGTGGGAAGCTTGTGGAAGCCTACCCGAAATGTTTGACCCAAGTAGAATTTTTTTTAAAGGCAATGCTACAAAATACTAATTGAGTGAACTTCTGACCCACTAATTATGTAAACTTCTGACCTACTGAGAATGTGATGAAAGACATAAAAGCTTAAATAAATAATTCTCTCTACTACTATTCTGACATTTCACATTCTTAAAATAAAGTGATGATCCTAACTGACCTAACCTGAGAAACTGAGTTTCAATGTATTTGGCTAAGTTGTATGTAAACTTCCGAGTTCAACTGTATGTGTAAGAGGTGACCAAGTTCAGACATAAAACTTAACAAATGCTCTCTGTATGACTTGATTCCCAATGTCCTTTTGCAAAGAAAAATGTTTTTATTTGAATTGCATATATAGGAGAGCGTAAAATTGTGGATACAGCCCCGTTTCAGATTTCATTTCACACAGGCAAGATTTTGTACAACCTCTTGTCATTCTGCAGTGACGCTGTGTGACTAAGCACTCAGATCCTCCAGTCTGTAACCTCTCCTCTGACCTCATCTTTAGAAGACATAGTTAAGGAGGAGGTGAACCTCACTTGGTGTTACGGAGAGGGGAGGCTACTTTCCCCCTCATGTTTTCCCTTATTGTGGTTTGGTATAGCCCATGTCCGTGTATTCTGGCACTCCTGGCTGTCTCTCTGGTGCCTGCCTCTGGACCTCAGCCCGGTCCATTCTATTTTGTGAGAGGGGTTTATTTATTATTTTCTCGGACCTGGGGTAGGTTCCCCCAGCTCCACAGGACCACTATGGCTTGAGTTCCTCATGTATTTGTGTGTCTCTGTCTCTCCTTCCTCCACAGACCCAGACTTGACTCACCACTGTTCATTGGCTTGATTCTCTACAGTTTTGCTCCAGCGAACTTCATGCAAAACATGGTTCCAACAGGCAGAAAGACCAACATCCCAAAACTCAACAGTTTGACTGAACAGTTGGAAACAAGTTCAGACTTCTTAAGTTTTGAAGGAAGATAAAGATTTATGTATCATGACAGATTTACAGTATACATTTTCTTTGCAGATGTCATTGTGTCTTTGTTTTGTCCAAACTTAACAGTGGCTTCCGAGTGGCGCAGTGGTTTAAGGCACTGCGTCTCAGTGCAAGAGGTGTCACTACAGGCCCTGGTTTGGTTTCATGCTGTATCACAACCGGCCGTGATTGGGAGTCCCATAGGGTGGTGCTCAATTGGCCCAGCGTCATCCGGGTTAGGGTTTGGCCGGGTTATGCCGTCATTGTAAATTAGAATTTGTTCTTAATAACTGACTTGCCTGGTTAAATAAAGGTACAATAAAAATACAATTAAAACAGATTGAGTAGGTATGGGAGGCATAAAGCAGAGTTTAAATAGGTTAGAGAGAGGGGAGCAAGCAACTGTCTTGGAGCACTAAATATTTGTTGGTATAAAAAGATTAAGCAACACAGATGAGGCTGAGTAAGAAAAAATTGACCACAGCTATAGTGACCTATATATTCCTTTATCCTGCAGGTAGTATTAGAAAAGTGCTTGGCTCGGATGCTCTGGCTGGGTGTGCTGTTTTAGTTACTGGGAAGTTTATGACACAGCAGTAGTTATTTTCTTATTTCTTTGTCGGCCTGTGTGTTTGTGTTTGTGTGTGTGCGTGTGTGTGTGCCTGCTTGCATTACCCCTAGCAAAATTCACCTGTGGTTCTTAAGAAGAAAAGCCAAAGCCTCAAAAAGTCAATGAAGGCAATGCCGCACTGAGCTGAATAGCATGGATTTACAGTATTTAAGATGCGCAACACCTGGTGTCTTTTACCAGAAATGCTTCTCTGTGGCTTTCATGTGTGAGGAGCACAGAGCTACGGCTTCCGTTGGACACCAATACCCAGTCACTCCTTCAAACACAGTGACACTGGAATTTTTTTATTGCGGTCTGTTTGTCAAAGCTACTGTGTCTGATATACAGGATGTAGCTATGGGTTTAGGCTTTCGTGTATGACTTTACAGACAACATCGACCTCAATGAAAGTACTGTGTGGTTTTGTGGAGAATGCTCGTTAGGGGCAGGGGTGAATATAAAGTCCCACAGCATTCAACAGAACTGACTGATTGTAAGGAATAAGCATGGTGAAGAGAAAACATGCACTAGGCATTATCTAAGCAGGTTATTTTGTATGCATTCAAGCCTTGTAATACTTCACTTTCCACAGTCATCAAATGAAATGTGTAGCTGACACTTATACTATAAAAGACACACAAGTCCCGCTGTGTCTCCCCTACAGAGTTCAGGGGGCCAGACATACAGTGATACTGAAGAAGTTGGACAGGCATTAAAGAGGGAGAGGCATTAGAAACAAACAAGGAATGAGTGGATGACCACAGTCATGTAACAGTTTAAAAGCTATTTTTGTTCATTGTGAAAGAAGAATCCCACAGACTCTCTCTCTCTCTAGCTCTCACTCTCTGTCTCCCTTTCTCTCCCTCCCTCACTGTCTCTAGCTACTGTAAGTATAAAGAGCGGTGAGAAGTGATGTGCAGGTCGTGCGTGTCCATGTCCTATGTGTCTGTTAAGCCGTGCCGTACTGTGCTGCAGTCTCCTACAGTCTCCTTCAGCTCATGAAACATGGCGAGAGAAAGGCCATCTAGAAGCTGTTGGGTTGAACCCAGGTAGTTGCGGTTTGTTGTCTCTTACCCTCGATGTAGCAAATATGTGGAATCCATTGCAAAAATAAGTCAATGATCTCACTGACTCAGAATAGGCTACAGTATATTTTGGCAATGACACACTGACCCAAATTTCTTAGCTACCCGAAAAGCATACACTGTACACATACACAGCAATGGGTTATAAATCAAGACAAAATAAAAACTAAAATGCAAGCAGGAATTAAGATGCAATTTAACCTAAGATATACACAGTATATCAAGGAGAGTTGAAATCACAGAGTAAACAAGTTTTTGAGTTAAATTGACTCTACTGGAGTCATCTTAACCCTCAATAGAGTGATATGCTCCCTGGAGTTAGTGTTGATAGCTGGAGTACTTATAACTCCATTTAGAGCCAGGAAGTTAAAACTATGGATATCCACAGATGTGGGAGGGGCATCATTGTCATATTTCTGTTGCAGATAGATTTTTTTGAATTGTTTGTTTCATTATGTGTGTTTTCACATGCACATTGATTGTTTTGGATCTTATGCTACACAATGACATGTAACATAGGTTTTCCTAAACGAATCTAATCTGTAAGTGGTTGGAGTTATTATCCGTTACTGAGAAGGCTGTTCCAGTCCACATGACGTAGGTAGTTTCTAACAACAGCACTTTCCTCTCTGCTCTGACATGCATTCTGAATACAAGTTGTTGATGATGTAATATTGCTGGACATCCTCCCTCGTAAATGGATACCACTAGAGATTGGATGTCACATTGCAAGCCACCATAATGTGCCATGTTGAGAATATGTAAATGAGCCTTTACACCATTACTCTGACAAATGGGACCATATAAACTCCGTAGGAGTTGAATTAACACTTGTGATAATATTGTAAACATTACTCTAGAAAATTAACTCTAGAATACTGAACAACACTGCAGAGAGTAAAAAAAAACATGCATATTTATTTTCAATGAATACTGTACAGAGTGAAACGCAGAGATAAATATAAACACTACATTTAGCAGAATTACTCTGCTGCCAGAGTACATTGTCCTATTTTTAGACTGGGACCAAATGTTATCTGTGGCAGAGTTACATTTTCTTCCATTAGAGTTAAATCTACTCTTTCATCTTTTACAGTGTAGTTAGAAACCTAAGGGATACACATTGTAAACACAAAAGAAAATGCTGTGGCTTAATGAGACACTAAGATGTGATGAAATGAAATGGAAGTGGATTCAGCAGGGCTGATGGCAGAAGGCTTTCCCATTGACCTTGTTGAAACACAGGAGCCCAAGGATGGAGCTGTATTTACACCACGGACTGGTAATCTAATGCAAACATGACGCACAAGAGGGCAACCTAAAGAAGTGGAGGTCGGAAAAATAAACGATAGCAACACCACACCGAGGTTTGTGGCTATACAGTAGCTGCCAAAGCTGAGGCAAACCCAGTAATTCACCCAGATTTTAGTCTGTTAATTCATGGTATCTATTACAGATAGCTATTACAAATGAGCACACACATACACACATACACAGGCACGCATGCTTACCCACGCGTACGCACAGAAATTCATGCAAACATAGTGGTTAAGGGGTGGAAGATGCTCTACGTCTTAGACTAAAGAAACAAAAGTAATTTCCTTAAAAGTTCATCCCATGGTGGATAATTC
Organism: Oncorhynchus kisutch; assembly: GCF_002021735.2. Classification (NCBI taxonomy): domain Eukaryota; kingdom Metazoa; phylum Chordata; class Actinopteri; order Salmoniformes; family Salmonidae; genus Oncorhynchus; species Oncorhynchus kisutch. The sequence goes on along the minus strand of NC_034181.2, from coordinate 70,025,995 downwards.
ATTTTATTCATTGAAATACGTGCCTTGTGTACCATTTATTCAGCCCGTGGTCAGCTCCATACATACTTAATGGTATAGAATGATAACCATTCAGAGAAGTCACATTTCCTCCTCTCACATGAAGTGTTCTGCTCTTGTCTATCAGTGCATAGACACTGTTCGGCAATTATGCACCTATTAGGATTAGCGTGGATTAAGCTATCATAGGGATGAGTTTGAACACTAGCTAATACCACTCCAATTACGGGTCTATTATCTTCCCCCCACAGCTCTCTGTGGTCCTCTCCTCTTTGCCTGACTTTATCTGGGATGGCCAGTCCACTGCCAGACTAGGAACCTGTGAATGTAGGACGGTGTCCCAATGCAGACCGTTCTGTTTGTTCTCTTATCACAACTCAAGCGCTCTGATAATGATTGTAAAGTCTAGCAGAAGCCTAGCAGATCTCACAAATAAACAGTGAGGGGGTTATTCATGAGACTTCACTGCCATGCCAAGCATCTGTTTTTAACAATTTGAATTGATACTGTTTTAAGCATAACACATTATCTAGCAGTCTGAGAGAGATAGATGAGAGATTTAAAGTGGTGACAAGCACACTAAAGAGGACATTCTGTAACACCACAGCTTTCTTTGTTTCTCATTTAGTTGTAGTCTCAAAGATTCACTGCAACTCGCATACAGTGGATCTACACCTTCATTTATAGATAAAAGTTAAAGGCGATTTTAAGGCCTCTTTCCAACAAAAACATAAGAAGTGAGACAACTCATAATTATGGTCCTTTCAAAGTGCATTACTTGACTCTGGTTAGAACAAACCGCTGAAGCAGAAAATTGCGAGAGCTACCACCACGCTTTCTAAGTGCATTTGTTGGGATGGCATTAATATATGGAATGATCATTTGGCGTGCTAGGCTAATTTAGCGATTTCTCTACCCTTCGTCCTCTCGACAATCAGGCCATAGTTTCCCTGCCTCCTTACTGAAGCCCCATCGCTGGGTTAACAGAGCGGTATCAGAGGGCTGTAAACATTATGGAACTCTCTACTTCAGTCACTGCTGCTAGGCCAGCTCTCTGCCTGTCTGTATGTCTGTCTGGTACAGTAGCTACTGACCCCAGACCAGGAAAATCTCAGGTTTAGCCAAGAACAGTATAACGATCAGTGTTTACAAATCCTCAAAATGTTGGTAACCTCCTGTGCAGTTGCAAGAGTTCACTTAATAATTTTTAAAAACACCCATGTATCAAGATTAAACTCAGTCACGTTTCAAGTTCATCCCAGACTCTCTAATGTTTCCTTTCCTCTGTGTGGAAACTCAGTAGGACAGGCATGGGAAGCGGGCGTGAAGGTAGAGGGAGAGCTGCATTTGAGGTTTAAGGAGAAAGTTAGAGAGAGCCGGAAGCTGTAGATGAGAGTTTTAGGGGAATGGGGGGAGCGGAGTGTGAGGGCCGAACACTGTAGATACGAAGGCATTAGCATTTTTAAGGTGCAGTAGTAAATCCTGCGCTGGAAGTGGAGGGGCAGGATCTGGGGAAATTAACCAGGATTAATGCACTCCCATCGTCACGGCGACTGATAGTGGTTACTATAGTGCAGAGGGGGTCACCTTGGGCTGTCTTTGTGTGGTAAAAAGGCAGGGTGGGGTTAGATAGGGAATGTGTAAAATAATGGACTGGGTTGGGATGCATTCATATTACTGTATATGATGCCTTCCATCAAATGTCAATGCACTTTACATTGTGTGTGGGTAACCCATCTAAACCCAATAACAAGGCACTCATCTGGTTACGTTAATGCCCTGCAGCTGTCCAATACTTGATATGTGTGGTTAGGAAATGTACAGGCCTAAAAATGTTCAATCAGGAAACTCCACTTTGTCTGTTTTTGTGCAGCACATTTGAGTTACTGAAAATGAAAGACATAAATATTTATCTTGATCAGAGTCAACAACATCCAGTATTGGAGACCTTGCTGTATTACCCTTTGGCAACAACTAATATACACCAGCTGTTTTTCTGTGTCATTCTTAAGCCCAATGTCACTCTGGAAGCCACACTGATGACACTGTACATTGTCCTTGTGGGCCATGCCATGATTGGTTGAAAATGTAAATTACATTGCAGTTCTCAAGTTTACACTCTTGGCTGGGTGTCTCAGGTCTTGAAGAAACACATGCATTTCTTTGAAAACAACAGATTATCTAACATATACTAACTGTACCTAGTTACTTAGAGCAACAGTTGAAGACTGAATCTACCCTATATATACAAAAAGTATGCGGATACCGCTTCAAATTAGTGGATTCGGCTATTTCAGCCTCATCCATGCTGACAGGAGTATAAAATTGAGCACACAGCCATGCAATCTCCATAGACAAACAGTGGCAGTAGAATGGTCTTACTGAAGAGCTCGGTGACTTTCAACATAGCACCGTCATAGGATGCTACCTTTCAAACAAGTCACTTTGTCCAATGTATGCCCTGCTAGAGCTGTCAACTGTAAGTGCTGCTTTTGTGAAGAGGAAATGCCTAGGAACAACAACGGCCCAGCTGTGAAGTGGTAGGCCACACAAGCTCACATAATAGGATTGCCAAGTACTGAAGATAGTAGCATGTAAAACTTGTCTGTCCTCAGTTGCAACACTAACTCTGGAAGCAATGTCAGCGCAAGAACTGTTCGTCGGGACCTTCATGAAATGGGTTTCCATGGCCGAGCAGCCGCACACAAGCCTAAGATCACCATGCACAATGCCAGCATCGGCTGGAGTGGTGTAAAGCTCGCCGCCATTGGACTCTGGAGCAGTGGAAATGCGTTCTCTGGAGTGACGGCTGTCCGACGGATGAATCTGGGAGAACGCTACGTGCCCGAGTGCATAGTGCCAACTGTAAAGTTTAGTGGAGGAGGAATAATGGTCTGCGGCTGTTTTTCATGGTTCGGGCTAGGCCCCTTAGTACCAGTGAAGGGGAATCTTAACCATACAGCATACATTCTAGATGATTCTGTGCTTCCAACTTTGTGGCAACAGTTTGGGGAAAGCCCTTTCCTGTTTCAGTATGACAATGCCTCAAAGCGAGGTCCATACAGAAATGGTTTGCTGAGATCGGTCTGGAAGAACTTGATTGTTCTGCACAGAGCCCTGACCTCATCGAACACCTTTGGGATGAATTGGACCGCCGACTGCGAGCCAGGTCTAATTGCCCAATATCAGTGCCTGACCTCACTAATGCTCTTGTGGCTGAATGGAAGGAAGTCCCCACAGCAATGTTCCAACATCTAGTGGAAAGACTTCCCAGAAGAGTGCAGGCTGTTATAGCAGAAAAGGGAAGACCAACTCCATATTAATGCCCATGTTCGACGAGCAGGTGTCCACATACTTTTGGTCATGTAGCGTATGTTGAGGTCAGTAAACCGAGAGAGAGAGGGAGAGAGAATATGTTGGCCAGTAACCAGCGCTTCTATAGAATGGTTGGATATTTCAAGCGGTTTTGATATGGATTTATTGTTCGCTGTGCAGTTGTGTAATAACTGCTGGTATTTCGTAACAGTTTGTCTTACCCTTACAGAGATGGTGGCTAATAGGTAGTCTACAGGGATAGAACTGTGTAATACACATCTGTGTATTTCCTTGAGTGTATGAGGAGAAGAAGGGAGAAGGACCTGTCAATTCCTCGTATCGTCTGTTCTTTGTGCAGGTGAAAGCTCCATCCGTCAGGGCTTAAGTAGTTTTCCGACAGTACATTGACCTTGAGTGCCTGGCATCGATTTCCCGTGGTGTCGCACCGAGCGGGGTCGTTACCGTGTGGCCCCGCCATGGGGTGTGAACGGGAACACATTCCCCAAATCCGGATACCGCACTGCCATATGGCGGTGATGAATCGCCCACCGCTGTAGATCATCAATCCTCACCTGCCGTAACCACGGTGACACCTGTGTCGAATTTATCATCATACATGCCACAGACGTGGCAGAAAAGGGGGGGGGGGGGGGTCGGATACTAAATAAAGACCCACTTTACACAGGTACACACACACACACATGCACACACACACGTTCATTCGTATACTGCACGAACCATGCTGCCACCCTTCTCCTTGACTTTGTCAAACCTATTCCTTGAAATGAAACCATATCTGAGAAGCTGACAATGCTCGTCAGATGCATGTGAATCCAGCTAACCTTAGCATGAGGGAAAGACAGATGAAAGCTCCACTTCAAGCACTTCAGCCAGACACAAAACAACAACTACAAGGCATCATCAATAAACCATCATTAATGTGTCTTTATGTGGAATGTAAATGGCATGTACAGTGGCTTGCGAAAGTATTCACCCCCCTTGGCATTTTTTCTATTTTGTTGTCTTACAACCTGGAATTAAAATAGATTTTGGGGGGGTTTGTATCATTTGATTTACACAACATGCCTACCACTTTGAAGATGCAAGTCTCTTGGGGTATGTCTCTATAAGCTTGGCACATGTAGCCACTAGGATTTTTGCCCATTCTTCAAGGCAAAACTGCTCCAACTCCTTCAAGTTGGATGGGTTCCACTGGTGTACAGCAATCTTTAAGTCATACCACAGATTCTCAATTGGTTTCCCCTTAAACCACTCAAGTGTTGCTTTAGCAGTTTGCTTAGGGTCATTGTGCTGCTGGAAGGTGAACCTCTGTCCCAGTCTCAAATCTCTGGAAGACTGAAACAGGTTTCCCTCAAGAATTTCCCTGTATTTAGCACCATCATTCCTTCAATTCTGACAAGTTTTCCAGTCCCTGCCAATGAAAAACATCCCCACAGCATGGTGCTGCCACCACCATGCTTCACTGTAGGCATGGTGTTCTTGGGGTGACGAGAGGTGTTGGGTTTGTGCCAGACATAGCGTTTTCCTTGATGGCCAAAAAGCTAAATTTGAGTCTCATCTGACCAGAGTACCTTCTTCCATATGTTTGGGGAGTCTCCCACATGCCTTTTGGCAAACACCAAACGTTGTTGCTTGTTTTTTTCTGGCCACTCTTCTGTAAAGCCCAGCTCTGTGGAGTGTACAGCTTAAAGTGGTCATATGGACAGATACTCCAATCTCTGGTGTGGAGCTTTGCAGCTCCTTCAGGGTTGTCTTTGGCCTCTTTTATAACCTAACCCTGATCTGTACTTCTCCACAACTTTGTCCCTGACTTGCTTGGAGAGCTCCTTGGTGTTCATGATGCCGCTTGCTTGGTGGTGCCCCTTGCGTTTTGGTGTTGCAGACTCTGGGGCCTTTCAGAACAGGTGTATAAATACTGAGATTGTGTGACAGATCATGTGACACTTAGTTAAATAAAGTCCACCTGTGTTCAATCTAACTATGTGACTTCTGAAGGTAATTGGTTGTACCAGATCTAATTTAGGGGCTTCAGAGCAAAGGGGGTGAATACATATGCACACACCACTTTTACGTTTTTTTTATTTCGAATTTTTTATAAAAATCCATTTAAATTACAGGTTGTAATGCAACAAAATAGGAAAAACGCAAAGAGGGAAAATTTTGCAAGGCAAAAGTAGTTCTCTGTCCCGAGAGTAAAGAGAGGAACCTCGATCGGAGATTCACAGCACTTTATGGTTCAGAAAAAGAGGTCACATGACCGTGCCCATCCACTAATTTAATTAATTACCCTCAGTTCCCTGAAACAGCTTTTATGGGCAGTTTAAAAAAAGAGGGGAGATGACGAGAAAAAAACTGTTATATTTACTGCCGTGCGAGTGTCTGTGTACGCGCTGTCTCTGGCAAAGGTCTAGTCTCCTCTGGGTCTCTGGCAGTGATGCCAAGTACAGAGTTAAGACCTGTGCAGTGATGGGACAGACTGGACAGAAGAGAGGGGCGTCCACTGTAGCTCTGTGCCTCTGTATAACTATCTCTCTCTTTAGGCTCTTTTTCTCTCCCTCTCTCCATCATCATTTCCCATCTCCTTTCTCTTTCTTTCTGTAAGTCTCTGTCTCTCCGTTTAACATACGATTCTGGTCTCTCTCTGGACAATATTATACAGTATTTCCACATTCACTCTGTCCAATTCTCTCCCCCCCACCCTCTCCCACTCCCTCCTCTCCCCCCTCTACCTCTTCTCCCCCTTTCTCTGTTTCCCTGGGTATTGTCTCGTAGTGAACAGGCTCTGGTGCCATCCAGACCGCAGCTCTGTTCCCAGACCACAGGCCCCATGTGGAGGGGAGCGGCTTACGAGCTCTACCCAACAGGAGAACACTCCTCACAGGCACAATGCCCCCTTTCACAGGGCTCCTCTATTGGCGTCACACAGACCCACCATGAGCCAGAGGCAAAGGGAGAGTCTCAATACACACACGTACCTGTGTTAACACACATAAACACACACTCACACACATATATGTGCACACATACAGATGCAAGCATATGCATATACATACAGTACCAGTCAAAAGTTTGGATACCTACTCATTCAACGATTTTTCTTGATTTTTGCTATTTTCTACATTGTAGAATAATAGTGAATACATCAAAACTATAAAATAACACATATGGAATCATATAGTAACCAAAAAAGTGTTCAACAAATCTACATATATTTTCTATTGAAGATTCTTCAAATAGCCACCCTTTGCCTTGATGACAACTTTGCACACTCTTGGCATTCTCTCAAACAGCTTCATGAGGTATTCACTTGGAACGCATTTCAATTAACCGGTATGCCTTGTTAAAAGTACATTGGTGTAATTTCTTTCCTTCTCAGTGCATTTGAGTGATTCAGTTGTGTTGTGACAAGGTAGGCATGGTATACAGACTAATTAATAGGTGTTTGCCATCTGTTCAATACAGACACATGGCACCGACAGAGAGGGCTGCCATGCTTCTAGCACTTTGCAGTATTATTAGACCAGAAAATGTTTTGTGTTATTACATACAGCCGGGAAGAACAATTGAATATCAGAGTGGTGGTAACTTACCAGCGCTACCAGCATTACGACCAGGAATATGACTTTCCTGAATCGGATCCTTCGCTCGTAACCCCCAGGGCAATTGAACTAATTCCAGAGGCCGAACCTAAACAATGCCGGCAAAGGTGAGGGACTCGGGGTGGTCTTCGAGTCCAATTCAGGAGGCACGCACACCACCCACTGCTTCCGAGTATATTACTTGCTAATATTCAGTCTTTGAATATAAAAGTAGATGAGCTCAGGGCAAGGATTTCTTTCCAGAGAGACATCAGGGATTGTAACATACTCTGTTTAATGGAAACATGGCTCTCTCAGGATATGCTGTCTGAGTCTGTCCAGCCAGTGTCACGTTCTGACCTTAGTTTTTTTTATGTCTTTGTTTTAGTATGGTCAGGGCGTGAGTTGGGGTGGGTAGTCTATGTTCCTTTTTCTATGTTGTGGTTATGTGTTTGGCCTGGTATCTCGAGACCTCCAGAGCGCCTCCACGATCCGGTCCATCTGGTGCCTTCTCGACGCACCAGGCCTCCGGTGGCAGCCCCACGCACCAGGCTGTCTCTCCGTCTCCTTCCTCCAGGTGCTCGCTTCTGTCCAACGCTGCCAGAGTCTCCCTCCTGTCCAGCGCTGCCAGAGTCTCCCTCCTGTCCAGCGCTGCCAGAGTCTCCCTCCTGTCCAGCGCTGCCAGAGTCTCCCTCCTGTCCAGCGCTGCCAGAGCCACCCGTCTGTCAGGAGCTGCCAGAGCCGCCCGTCTGTCAGGAGCTGCCAGAGCCGCCCGTCAGTCAGGAGCTGCAGAGCTGCCCGTCAGTCAGGAGCTGCCAGAGCCGCCCGTCAGTCAGGAGCTGCCGGAATCGCCCTTCACTCCGGGGCTGCCGGAACCGCCCTTTACTCCTCCGATGCCGGAGTCTCCCGCCTGTCCGGTGCTGCCGGAATCTCCAGTCCGTCCTGTGCTGCCGGAATCTCCCGTCCATTCGGGGCCCGCTGCTAGGGTCCCCAGTCCGAGGTCGGTGGTGAAGGTCGCCGCTCTAAAGGCACCATGGAGGCGGGTAAAGAAGCGGGCAAAGACTATGGTGGAGTGGGGTCCACGTCCCGCGCCAGAGCCTTTGCCACGGACAGACGCCCACCCAGACCCTCTCCTATAGGTTCAGGTTTTGCGGCCAGAGTCCGCACCTTTGGGGGGGAAGTACTGTCACGTTCCGACCTTAGTTTTTTTTTGTAATGTCTTTATGGTCAGGGTGTGAGTTGTGGTGGGTAGTCTATGTTCCTTTTTCTATGTTGTGGTTATGTGTTTGGCCTGGTATGTTTCTCAATAGTGAATATTTTTCCGTGTCAGGGTTTGTTCCACATGGGACTGTTTCGTTCGTTTAGTTTATTCACAATGTTATTTTGTATTTCAGTGTTCAGGCAAATAAACATCATGGACATGTACCACGCTGCGCATTGGTCCGATATTTCCTACTCCTCCTCAGACGAGGAGGACGACGATCGTTACAGCCAGTTTTGTTCTCAGTTCATTGTGTCTTCGGTTATAATCACCCCCTCAAGTCGATACCATGACGGCCCTCAAAGAACTTCACTGGACTTGATGCAAACTGGAAACCACACAGGCCTCGTTTATTGTAGCTTGGGATTTTAACAAAGCAAATTTGAGGAAAAGAATGCCAAAATTCTATCAACACAGTACTCGCGCTGCTAAAACACTCGACCACTGCTATTCCAACTTCCAGGATGCCTACAAGGCCCTCCCCCGCCAGCCGTTCGGCAAATCTGACCAGAACCCATTTTGCTCCTCCCTTCATATAGGCAGAAACTCAAACAGGAAGTACTCGTGCTAAGTACTGTTGGTCTGACCAGTCGGAAACCACACTTCAAGATTGTTTCGATCACGCGGACTGGGATATGTTCCGGGTAGCCTCCAAGAATAATATTGATGCATATACTGGTATGGTGACTGAGTTTATCAGGAAGTGTATAGGAGATGTTGTACCCACTGTGACTATTGAAACCTACCCTAACCAGAAACCGTGGATAGATGGCAGCATTTGTGCAAAACTGAAAGCGTGAACCATCGCATTTAACCATGGCAAAGTGACTGGGAATATGGCCGAATACAAACAGTGCAGTTATTCCCTGCATATGGCAATCAAACAGGCAAAACGTTAGTATAGAGACAAAGTGGAGTCACAGTTCAATGGCTCAGACACGAGACGCATGTGGCAGGGTCTACAGATAATCATGGACTACAAAGGGACACTGAAGTATTGCTTCCAGACAAGCTAAACACCTTCTTCGCCCGCTTTGAGGATAACACAGTGCCACCAATGCGGCCTGCTACCAAGGACTGGGGCTCTCCTTCTCCGTGGCCGACGTGATTAAGACATTTAAATGTGTTAACCCTCGCAAGGATGTCGGCTCAGAATACATCCCTAGCCGTGTTCCCAGAGCATGTGCAGACCAACTGGCTGGAGTGTTTACAGAAATATTCTATCCCAGTCTCAGTCTACCGTCCCCACATGCTACATGATGTCCACCATTATTCCTGTTCCCCAAAAAGCAAAGGTAACTGAACTAAATGGCTATTTTGCTTATTGCCCCAATAGATCCACAGACGATGCATTCGCCATCGCACTGCACACTGCCCTATCCCATCTGAACAAGAGGAATACCTACAGTGCCTTGCGAAAGTATTCGGCCCCCTTGAACTTTGCGACCTTTTGCCACATTTCAGGCTTCAAACATAAAGATATAAAACTGTATTTTTTTGTGAAGAATCATGTTAGAATGGCCAAGTCAAAGTCCAGACCTGAATCCAATCGAGAATCTGTGGAAAGAACTGAAAACTGCTGTTCACAAATGCTCTCTATCCAACCTCACAGAGCTCGAGCTGTTTTGCAAGGAGGAATGGGAAAAGATGTCAGGCTCTCGATGTGCAAAACTGATAGAGACATACCCCAAGCGACTAATCGCAGCAAAAGGTGCCGCTACAAAGTATTAACTTAAGGGGGCTGAATAATTTTGCACGACCAATATTTAAGTTTTTGATTTGTTAAAAAAGTTTGAAATATCCAATAAATGTCGTTCCACTTCATGATTGTGTCCCACTTGTTGTTGATTCTTCACAAAAAAATACAGTTTTATATCTTTATGTTTGAAGCCTGAAATGTGGCAAAAGGTCGCAAAGTTCAAGGGGGACGAATACTTTCGCAAGGCACTGTATATAAGAATGTTGTTCATTGACTATAGCTCAGCATTCAACACTATAGTACCCTCCAAGCTCATCACTAAGCTTGAGGCCCTGGTTCTCAACCCCCCTCCTGTGCAACTGGGTCCTGGACTTCCTGATGAGCCGCCCCCAGGTGGTGAAGGCAGGAAAAAACACCTCCACTTCGCTGATACTCAACACTGAGGCCCCACAAGGGTGTGTGCTCAGCTCCCTCCTATACTCTTGGTTCACCCATGACTGTGTGGCTTCACACACCTCCAACTCAATCATTAAGTTTGCAGACGACACAACAGTAGTATTACCAACAATGACGAGACAGCCTACAGGCTGGAGATGAGGGCTCTGGGATTGTGGTGCCAGGAAAATAACCCCCCGACCAACGTCAACAAAACAAAAGAGTTGATCATGGATGTCAGGAAACAGCAGAGGGAGCTCCTCCCTATCCACAGCGACGGGACCGCAATTTCCTTGGCATACATATCACTGACAAACTGAAATTGTTCACCGACACAGTTAGTGTGGTGAAGAAGGCACAACAGCACCTCTTCAACCTCAGGAGGCTGAAGAAATATGTCTTGGCCCCTAAAACCCTCACAAACCTTTACAGATGCACAATTTAAAGCATCCTGTCGGGCTGTATCACCGCCTGGTACGGCAACTGCACTGCTCACAACCGCAGAGCTCTCCAAAGGGTGGTGCGGTCTGCCCAACACATCACCAGGGGCAAACTACCTGCAGGACACCTACAGCACCCGATGTTACAGGAAGGCCAGAAAGATTATCAAGGACAGCAACCACCCGAGCCACGGGCTGTTCCCGCCACTATCTTTCAGAAGGCGAGGTCAGTACATGTGCATCAAAGCTGGGACTGAGAGACTGAAAAACAGCTTCTATCTCAAGGCCATCAGTGTCACGCCCTGGCCTTAGTATTCTGTGTTTTCGTTATTATTTTGGTTAGGCCAGGGTATGACATGGGTGATTTATGTGTCTTGTTTTGTCTAGAGGTTTTGTAGTCTATGGGGTTGTGTTCAGTTGAGTGTTCTAGGTAAGTCTATGGTTGCCTGGAGTGGTTCCCAATCAGAGGCAGGTGTTTATCGTTGTCTCTGATTGGGAACCATATTTAGGCAGCCATATTCTTTAGGTATCTTGTGGGTGATTGTTCCTGTCTCTGTGTTTTGCACCAGTTAGGACTGTTTCGGTTTTTCCACGTTTTCTTATTTTGTATAGTGTTTACGTTTTCATCTTTCATTAAAGATGTTTATAAATAACCACACTGTATTTTGGTCCTCCTCTCCTTCCCAGGAAGAAAACCTTTACAGTCAGAGTGTTCATTTCTGTTAAATAGCATTCACTAGCACATTAGAGGCTGCTTCCCAATATACATAGACTTGGAATCACTGCAACTTTAATAATGGAACACTAGTCACTTTAATAATGTTTACATATTTTGTATATACTGTATTCTATCATATTCTACTGTATCTAAGTCAATGCCACTTTGACATTGTTTGCCCAATATTTATATATCCTTAATTCCATTCCTTTACTTTAGATTTGTGTATATTGTTAGATATTACTGTTAGATATTACTGCACTGTTGGCGATAGAAGTACAAGTATTTCGCTACACCCGCAATAACATCTGCTGAACACGTGTATGTGACAAATAACATCTCATTTGGTTTGTGTCCAAACTTTTAAATGGTACTGTACACATGCACGCCCACACACAAGCATGTGTCAGCACACACACACACACACTCACACACACAACCCTTTATTTCAATAACTCTGATCGTTAAATAGCTTAATGCTTAGCTATACTACTAGAAGAGCCCAAACATTCTCAATATGCCCATGCTTTACTCTCTACATCCTCACACTAAGACATGGATTAGGTGGCATCAAAGGATGAGAAGTAGAACCAATCGATTCCTGTTTTAGTTTTAATGCTTCATCCCAAAATAACACTTTTCATTCTTTCTCATCCCTGCATATGCATAGACATAGATTTTTATATATTATCAGGATACAAAAGAATAAGAATAATTACATGGACTGCATGACATCATTGTTTCTGTCCAATTACATGTCATTCATATGCAGGATTATTTCAAGACAGGAGTGGCAACAGGGGAGAATGACAGCCCACTCTCGTTGAAGCCAAGGCCGACCGCGGTACTGCAGGCATTATTATCAGAAAGCAGGATCCCCCATTACAGTGAATTTGAAAAATAACAATCTTTGTGTGAATAAAGAAAAATAATTGAAGACAATGATGTTACCAATAATATTTCAAATACTCCAGATGTATGTCCTTGAAGTGATTACTCTAAAATCTCACACAGAAGAAGTTATAAGTAAAACTTAGTTGCTAATGGCAGCCTGCAGTACCCTGGTCTGCCTTCAATTTGAGTTATGCAATGAGGGGTGGCAGCACTGAGATAGCCTGCAAAGTCACTTCCTGGAGCAGGTCAAACTGTGCTTATTATGTCTCCATGAGACTTCCTGGGCTTCAAATGCACTATTGAGTCTGAATGGTGGAATGAATAGTGTCACGTGATCGATGGCTTTGTCCCTTCTTTTTACATTCAAAAATAAGGGAGAGGTTAGAAGACCATACATGGGTCACCATTTACAACGGCTACATACATTCTCTCAGGAGCTGCAATAGTGCCACTATTGGACCAACTGTGATAAGTACATAGAAAAACAGCATGACAATGTGTTTTCAGACAACAACTGAATGTGAATGGTAGCATGATTTAGAATGGGTACACTGAGGTAGTGGTCCACAAAAAGTGAACATCATTCATTTGCTCCATCCATTCAACCAAACCACAGTCCTAACTCCCACATTATAGTTCCCATCTTTCTTTTTGACTGTACTCTTAAAGCCAGGACGCTTTGAAATGCTCCCCTTTGATCCAACCCGGTTCAACAGTGGACCGGACCCCTCTGAGCCCCTTGATTGAGAGGAATAGACAGGACTAATCTACCCATCGGATGTAGGGTGGACTGGACGGTGATCCACAGCACCATGCTTTGATAAGGAATGGCTTTGAATGATTCTTTAAACTATTGATTGCCTCTGATATGACAATCACCAGAGCAAGAAGAAAAGGAGAAGAAAGAGCGATAACAACTAGGCAGTACTAATTACAATACTTAAAGGGTAGGCTCATTGATATGTGTGTTTAACTGGGGGGGGGGGGGGGGTCTTCTTTCATTTTGTCCCAAGAGATGCTTTTTTTAAATCATTGTTTGAATATTTTTTCCTGTAAAATACCACTTTATAACAGTGTTAATCCACTAGTACCTTTTGATTTGTGAAACCATAGTGGAATTAAAAAATGTAAGAAGAAAAAAGACAAGTAGGCGATCCTTAGTGAACCTTAGTGAACTGTTAACAGAATAAATGTACAAAATAATAAATATAGGAGAAGCTCAGCATTGTACACCAGGACGCACTACTGCAATGTGGTTCGACTACTAGCCCTCGGGCAGCGTTGTGGATGGAAGCTGATGTGTCTCTAGAAATATATACCAAACCTACACTACCGGTCAAATGTTTTAGAACACCTACTCATTCAAGGGTTTTTCTTCATTTTTACTATTTTCTACATTGTAGAATAATAGTGAAGACATCAAAACTATGAAATAACACATATGGAATCATGTAGTAACCAAAAAGTGTAAACAAATCAAAATATATTTTCGATTTAAGATTCTTCAAATAGCCACCCTTTGCCTTGATGACAGCTTTGCACACGCTTGGCATTCTCTCAATCAGCTTCATGAGGTAGTCACCTGGAATGCATTTCAATTAACTTCTTCGAGATAGGGGGCGCTCTTTTAATTTTTGGATAAAAAACTTTCCCGTTTTAAACAAGATATTTTGTCACGAAAAGATGCTCGACTATGCATGTAATTGACAGCTTTGGAAAGAAAAAACTCTGATGTTTCCAAAACTGCAAAGATATTATCTGTGAGTGCCCCAGAACTAATGCTACAGGTGAAACCAAGATGACATTTCATACAGGAAATGCCCCAGATTCTGAAGGCGCTGTGTTCTAATGTCTCCTTATATGGCTGTGAATGCGCCAGGAATGAACCTGCCCTTTCTGTCGTTTCCCCAAGGTGTCTGCAGCATTGTGACGTATTTGTAGGCATATCATTGGAAGATTGACCATAAGAGACTACATTTACCAGGTGTCCGCCCGGTGTCCTGCGTCGAAATTATTGCGTAATCGCCAGGTCCATGCGCGTTCCATTTCTTCAGAGGAGAAAGTAAACTGCCACGAATGACTTATCATCGAATAGATATGTGAAAAACACCTTGAGGATTGATTCTAAACAACGTTTGCCATGTTTCTGTCGATATTATGGAGTTAATTTGGAAAAATGTTCGCGTTTTAATGACTTAATTTTCAGGTTTTTCTTACCCAAACGTGATGAAGAAAACGGAGCAATTTTTCTACACAAATAATCTTTTTGTAAAAACTGAACATTTGCTATCTAACTGAGAGTCTCCTCATTGAAAACATCTGAAGTTCTTCAAAGGTAAATGATTTTATTTGAATGCTTTTCTTGTTTTTGTGAAAATGTTGCATGCTGAATGCCAGGGTTAATGCTATGCTAGGCTATCAATACTGTTACACACATGCTTGTTTAGCTATGGTTCAAAAGCATATTTTGAAAATCTGAGATGACAGTGTTGTTAACAAAAGGCTAAGCTTGAGAGCTAATATATTTATTTCATTTCATTTGCGATTTTCATGAATAGTTAACGTTGCGTTATGGTAATGAGCTTGAGGCTGTATTCACGATCCCAGATCCGGGATGGCTAGAATCAAGATTAACAGGTGAGCCTTCTTAAAAGTTAATTTGTGGAATTTCTTTCTTAATGCGTTTGAGTCAATCAGTTGTGTTGTGACAAGATGGGTGGGGTGGGGGTGGGGGGGGGGGGTATACAGAACATAGCAATCTTTGGTAAAGACCAAGTCCATATTATGGCAAGAACAGTCCATCAATACTTTAAGACAGGAAGGTCAGACAATACGGACAATCTCAAGAACTTTTAACTTTTCTTCAAGTGCAGTCGCAAAAACCATTGAGCGCTATGATGAAACTGTCTCTCATGAGGACCGACACAGGAATGGAAAACCCAGAGTTTCCTCTGCTACAGAGGATAAATTCAGCCTCAGAAGTTACCAGCCTCAGAAATTGCAGCCCAAAAAAATGCTTCATAGAGTTCAAGTAACAGACACATCTCAACATCAACTGTTCAGAGGAGACAGCGTGATTCAGGCTTTCATGGTCGAATTGCTGCAAAGAAACCACTACTAAAGGACACCAATGCGAAGAGACTTGCTTGGGCCAAGAAACATGAGTAATGCACACTAGACCGGTGGACATTTGTCCTTTAGTCTGATGAGTACAAATGTGATATTTTTTGTTCCAACCGCTGTGTCTTTGTGAGATGCGGTGTGGGTGAACGAATGATCCCTGCATGGTTATTTCCTACCGTGAAGCATGGAGGAGGAGATGTGATGGTGTGGGGGTGCTTTGCTGGTGACGTTGTCTGTGATTTATTTAGAATTCAAGGCACACTTAACCAGCATGGCTACCACAGCATTCTGCAGCAATTCGCCATCCCATCTGGTTTGGGCTGGTTCTGGTTTGGCATTCGTTTTTCAATGCCAAGAGTGTGCAAAGCTGTCATCAAGGCAAAAGGTGGCTATTTGAAGAATCTTAAATATAAAATATATTTTGATTTGTTTAACACTTTTTGTTTACTACATGATTGCACATGTGTTATTTCATAGTTTTGATGTCTTCACTATTATTCTACAATGTAGAAAATAGTGAAAAATAAAGAAAAAACGTTGAATGAGTAGGTGTTCTAAAACATTTGACCAGTAGTGTATTGAGGGTAAGAGATTGCACTCAACAACAGTCACACTAAATCTTGGCAATCTAGTTATTTTCCTTCATATCTGTGGTTTTGGAGTGGTATAGTTAATAAATAAATAAAGGTATCGGGTTGGAGGGGAGGGCACGGGCCTTTCCTGTTTCCACTGTGGTGTCCTTACCCTGTGGTCTACTCCTGCCTCCTGCCTGCCCAGTCCGGCCATGGTTGTAACTGCCTCCATCTGCCTGCCCAGCCGCTACTCACACCACACAGTCTATAGGGTTCAGGCTAGGAGGCTGAGACCATCCCCTGGAATCCGACTGTAGGGTTCAGACTAGGAGGCTAAGACCACCCCCTGGAATCAGACAATAGGGTTCATGATAGGAGGCTGAGACCACCACCTGGAATCAGCTAGCAGCCAAGACATTAGTCTTCTCCTCCACTCTTCTGCTACCTATTTCTCTTCCTCCATCTTTTTTATGTTTGTCATCCGCTCTGACACTCTTTCTCTTTCTCATTCTCTTCATAATCCTTTCTTCTCTCTCTCTGCCTTCCTCTCACTCTCTCCCCCCTCTTGCTCTTCCTCTCCCTCTCCCTCCCTGACTCCCCCACTCCCCCACTCCCTCCCTCACCCCCCATTACTCTCTGCCTCTCTCCCCCTCTCTTCGCCATCAGAGCCTCTGTCTCTCAGCATCGACAGCAGAGTAATTTAAAGGGGTGTTCCCAGGGGCCCAGTCATTTACATCCTCCTCTAGGAATATGCAAGCCTATTGATTAGTTATCAGGTCCTAATTGGGGTGCGATCTCTCTCGCCCTCAGACGCTCCCATGTATGATGGAGATGGCAGGAAGATACTCCTCCGGTGCTTGTAAATGGACTATATTGAGCAGAATGCATTTCCATCCTCTCAAACCTTATTGTCCCTCTTAATTTCTTTATTTTTACACTATCCATTCTTTGATTTTGTCATCATAGTGTCCCTCAAACAGGCTTTGACTATATATTCATTACAGAGCATTATGTTGAAACATTATGTGGGATTTCCAGTGTCATGTCCAAAACAAACCCATCAAATGAGGAAAAGTGTACATTCACTACAAGTAAATTTACATCCAAAGCCAAAAACCCCCATCAGTAACTGTAGTTGGAAAGTTGCTCTGAATTCAAGCATCTGCAGAATAGATTCATGTAAGAACTGACCTAGTACAGGAAGGCTAGCGGCCCGACCTGGCCCAACTCACACACAAAGACCAACAAAGTTGCCCCCCCACCCTTCCACACACAATATCTCTCTTTCTATCTCTTCCTCTTTCCCTCTCTCCCTCTCCCCCTCTCTCCCTCTTTCCCTCTCTCCCTCTCTCCCTCTCTCCCTCTCTCTCTCCAACTCTCGGGTAAGGCTTAGACTCGGCCTCCCTGGAATACGGTGGGTGGCTCCGGCCACAACTCCCACTGAGCCGGAGCGTGGTGCAGAGATCGGCTGGAATGGGAATAGACAGTTAATGGGCACTTAGAGGATGTGAAAACATTTTCCTCTGGAGAGGCAGTGGTTTGGAGCCATCTCAGCGGGTACTGGTCTGGCCAACTCTCTGACTCTCTCTCTCTCCCTCTCTTTCTATTTGTCCTTCTTCTCATCGTATGTCTCAGCCTCCTCCCCCTCTTGCCTCCACATTATCCTCATCCTCTTCCTCTTCTTCATCCTGTCCATGCTTTTACATCATCATCCTCCTTTCTGTTCCGTCTCTGCTCATTCTACCTACTAACATTCTCTTTCCCTCACCTTGTTCACTTTCATCTTTGTCATCCTCTTACCTCCTCATCCTTTCCTTTCCTCCATTCTCTTCAAAACCTCCTTCGTGGATAGTGGAGGTGGGGTGCCTTTGCAGCGACCTGGCCCAGTCTGCTCATGGTTCTCTGTGAGGCGTGAAGTGGAGGAGGAGGCCGGAGCCTGTAGGGCCGATGCCCAGCAGCAGTCTGGTGATGGGTACTGGCTCTGCTTCAACCCCCTCCACGGCCCGGCCAGTCCAGACATCTGAGAATGTAGTTAAAATAACTGGTGTCACATCAGGATAATCTGAAGTCCTGCAGCCCATTTTCCAACCCATTCACTCACTCAGGCCTCACCGAACCTACTCCACTGATGTCCTATTGCTATTCAACCAACACCTCATATAACTTTGGACCCAGCTTCTATTTACAGCATGTTTTATTGTGCGTTTAGTTTAAATGTTTTCTTTTCTCCTCTTTTCCCCCATCTGATTTCTCCTCTTCCTCCTAAAAGTTTTGCTTAGACTCTAAGCTCCTTGGGAAACAGAGGACAGTCAAGACTAAGATGATAAAGTGGAACCTTTTCTGAGACAAGCGAGACACCAGAAGAAAATGTACTCTCTAATCTAATTTAGGCTACATTTCTTTTAGATTCAGTCCAGAGAGCCATCCTCTAAACCACGCCTAATGTTAGTTCAAATTTCCACCAGCTCTATAGCATCATCATGACCGAGCTAAAGGCTTATAGCCAGTTTGTCATTACGGCAGTGATCACATCAAGAGCTTGTTCTTCTGAAGAGGGTACCCGCTTATCCTGCTGGTCCCCCAGCAAACACACTGCTGCAGGTTTCACACTTTAGAATACACACCCCACATCACAACTCTATTGCTCTCAACATGTTGACGTCACTGGCCCAGCTGTCACGACTACGGTAGTGAAGACACCGGCAAGTCTTTCCAGGCCTGGCTTTTTGGACACAGGCCATATGGATAAAGAGAAATGGTGGATACGGGGCAGTGATACAATTTGTGCATATTAGAGACATTTATTTGACAATGATGAAATGCATTTGGTAGTTCCCTGATGTAGATCACCATATATGCTAGAGAGCATTTGGATGATCCAGAAGAAGATCGGGAGAATGTCATATGTTCAGATGAAACCAAAATATAACATTTTGGTAAAAACTCAACTCGTCGTGTTTGGAGGAATTGGAGGAAAGAATTCTGAGTTGCATCCAAAGAACACCATACCTACTGTGAAGCATGGGGGTGGAAACATCATGCTTTGGGGCTGTTTTTCTGCAAAGGGACCAGGACGACTGATCCGTGTAAAGGAAAGAATGAATGGGGCCATGTATCGTGAGATTTTGAGTGAAAACCTCCTTCCATCAGCAAGGGCATTGAAGATGAAACGTGGCTGGGTCTTTCAGCATGACAATGATCCCAAACACACCGCCCGGGCAACGAAGGAGTGGCTTCGTAAGAAGCATTTCAAGGTCCTGAAGTGGCCTAGCCAGTCTCCAGATCTCAACCCCATAGAAAATCTTTGGAGGGAGTTGAAAGTCCGTGTTGCCCAGCAACAGCCCCAAAACATCACTGCTCTAGAGGAGATCTGCATGGAGGAATGGGCCAAAATACCAGCAACAGTGTGTGAAAACCTTGTGAAGACTTACAGAAAACGTTTGACCTCTGTCATTGCCAACAAAGGGTATATAACAAAGTATTGAGATAAACTTTTGTTATTTACCAAATACTTATTTTCCACCATAATTTGCAAATAAATTCATAAAAAATCCTACAATGTGATTTTCTGGATTTTTTTTCTCATTTTGTCTGTCATAGTTGAAGTGTACCTATGATGAACATTACAGGCCTCTCTCATCTTTTTAAGTGGGAGAACTTGCACAATTGGTGGCTGACTAAATACTTTTTTGCCCCACTGTGTCTGGTTATCCAATGCATTGCATAATAGCACTAACAGCTGTACACCAGTCTCAAACTCTGGTCTGAATAGGAGCGTTACAGGTACACAATGTGCTAGAGATTAGGTCATTTATATGGGACCATGGACTGTATAAGAGTGATGGAGGAGAGGTGTCTTTTCTTAAGGAGGTATGGAGAGAGACAGCGGAGAGATTGACATGCTATCAGAATGAGCAGAAGGGTCTATCTGGGGGAGGGCAATAGAAATCTGCCACGGAAGGCAGATGTGTCCAAATGTGACCCCCTCAGCAGACCCATCCAGCCCTAAAGACTATCTAATTGACTGGCTGGTCTTCCTCCTCCTCCCCCTTACCTCCTCCAAGTCCCTCTGGACTGCTGGATGGATGGTGTTGACTCCCAACTGATCAAGCCCCATTCACTGCAAATGAGAAAACGCTTAATGACCATGCGTGTATTTGTGAGGGTGTATGTATTTACGTGCTTGTGTTTGTGCACTCATGCATGTCTGTGTTTGCACACACGTGTGCGATGTAATGTTCTGGGGTGAAGTTTAAGATGGGGCTTGGCCTAATACCCTGTACTATTCCACCACCCCTAACTTATGTTAATAAACCCCCTAGACCCCTTCCCTCTACGCCATCCACCCCATCTCACCCCAACCATGTTGAGGCACAGCATGTTCTGTACAGCTCATCAATCAGGATGAAATATCTGTTGATATCAGAGTCCCTTTCCTGTCTCTGGGTCAACAGGTTAATATCATGTACCTCAGAATACTACCCCTGGTTGAGATCAGCCGGCGATCATATACCATTCATTATGTGACAGTTCTAAAACATTGCAATGGTTACAAAAAAAAATCCTGTTACTAGACAAATTGTTCTGAACAGAATCTATAAATTCACAAATGGGACAGTTCACCTCCATGTATGACAATCATGTGTCAACACCACTGGGTAACAGGCAGAGAGACCTCTGGGGCAGTGTGTGTGTGGGGGGGGTGTAACTCCTCTGGAGGTACTGACTGTGGATCCTCTATGCTGCAGTGTTCTACTGTTCTATATCCAGCTCTCCCAGTGCTAGTGTATGCCTCTGCACGCCTCCACCACACACTACACAGAGTCACCCTGGGAGGCCCACTGTCCTGGGGCTGGGGGGACCACCACAAATAACGCTCACCAGAACACGCAGAATCTTATTATGAAGTACTACATCAGTGTTGGAGAAAGAAAGAATTTGATTAACATAATCAGTGTCTATTAGTATCAAGAGAGAGATGGCTTGACGAGAAATTAACGTCTATGTGCATAAGAGAGAGAGAGAGAGAGAGAGAGAGATAGAGAGAGAGAGAGAGAGAGAGAGGGAGAGAGAGAGAGAGAGAGAGAGGAGAGAGAGAGAGAGAGAGAGAGAGAGACAGGGAGACAGAGAGAGAGAGAGAGAGAGAGAGAGAGAGAGAGAGAGACAGGGAGACAGAGAGAGAGAGAGAGAGAGAGAGAGAGAGAGAGAGAGAGAGGGGGAGAGAGAGAAAGAGAGACAGGGAGACAGAGAGAGAGAGAGAGAGACAGGGAGACAGAGAGAGAGAGGGAGAGAGAGAGAGAGATAAAGAGAGAGAGAGAGAGATAAAGAGAGAGAGAGAGAGACAGGGAGACAGAGAGAGAGAGAGACAGGGAGACAGAGAGAGAGAGAGAGAGAGAGAGAGAGAGAGAGAGAGAGAGAGAGAGAGAGAGAGAGAGAGAGATGGTGTGTGTGTGGGGGGGGAGAAGGGGGGCTTCTCCCTCTTCCTCAACGAAGGTCTCCTTCCCAGCAGATATATTTATATCGGTTTCAAATTGGAGTCATGGAAGTCAGTCTCTGACCACCAGAACCTAAGGAGACCCACAGGACTCCATCTAGCTCTCTTCTCTAGTTTGCTCAGTATCCCCATGAGGTAAAGGAACCAGACACCCATTACAAAGACCCAGGACACCCAGTTAACAGCCACAGATACCCCATTTTAGATCTCCGGATCCCCCCTTAAAATCCCTCATTCCCTGGATGATAGTGTGTCAACTTTGGTGGAGATCAGACAGCAGGCAGCTGGTGGTGGTGGAGGAGCAGCCTGCCCCCTCCTGCCACAGAAGAGATGGCTGAGAGGAGTCATTCATCACTGCCTGGTGCCTGCTTGTGAGGCCCATCCACACAAGGACCCATGGCTAATGATTGCCTGGCTGACTGGAGCTGGGTTTGGGGCTGAGGCTGGGGTGAATCTTGTAGTTTGGAGCTGGAACTAGGGCTGGGGTTGGAGTTGTGGCAAATCAACTGTTATTGGTCACATACACATGTTTAGCAGATGTTATTGCGGGTGTGGCGAAATGCTTGTTTCTCGCTCGAACAGTGCAGTAATTTCTAACAAGTAATATCTAAAATTTTACAACAATACACACAATACACACGAATCACAAGTAATGGAATGGAAGGAATGGAATTAAGAATGTATAAATATTTGGACAAGCAATGTTAGAGCGGCATAGACTAAAACACAGTAGAATAGAATAGAATACAATAAGTCGGAAGTTTACATACACTTAGGTTGTAGTCATTAAAACTAGTTTTTTAACCACTCCACAAATTTCTTGTTAACTATAGTTTTGGCAAGTCGGTTAGAACATCTACTTTGTGCATGACACAAGTAATTTTTCCAACAATTGTTTACTAGTGGGTCAGAAGTTTACATACACTCAGTTGACTGTGCCTCTAAACAGCTTGGAAAATTCCAGAAAATGATGTCATTACTTTAGACGCTTCTGGTAGGCTAATTGACGTATTTTTTTGTAAATTGGCGGTGTACCTGTGGATGTATTTCAAGGCCTGGTTCATTTCAAGGCCTGGTATTACAAGTCTGGTTCATCCTTGGGAGCAATTTCCAAATGCCTGAAGGTACCACGTTCATCTGTACTCAAGTACACACCATGGGACCACATAGCTGTCATACCGCTCAGGAAGGAGACGCGTTCTGTCTCCTAGAGATGAACGTACTTTGGTGCGAAAAGTGCAAATCAATCTCAGAACAACAGCAAAGGACCCCGTGAAGATGCTGGAGGAAACAAGTACAAAAGTATCTATATCCACGGTCAAACGATTCCTATATCCTATATATTCCGACATAACCTGAAAGGCCGCTCAGCAAGAAAGAAGCCACTGCTCCAAAACCGCCATAAAAAAGCCAGACTACAGTTTACTTTTTGGAGAAATGTCTTCTGGTTTGATGAAACATAAATATTTTTGGCCATAATGACCATCGTTATATCTGGAGGAAAAAGGGGGAGGCTTGCAAGCCGAAGAACACCATCCCAACCGTGAAGCACAAGGGTGGCAGCATCATGTTGAGCCGGAACTTAAAGCTTGAAACTTAAAGCTTGGTCGCAAATGGGTCTTCAAAATGGACAATGACTCAAAGCATACTTCCAAAGTTGTGGCAAAATGGCTTAAGGACAAAAAAGTCAAGGTATTGGAGTGGCCATCAAAAAGCCCTGACCTCAATCCTATAGAAAATCTGTGGGCAGAATTGAAAAGCGTGTGCGAGCAAGGAGGCCTACAAACCTGACTCAGTTACACCAGCTCTGTCATGAGGAATGGGTCAAATTCACCCAACTTATTGTGGGAAGCTTGTGGACGGTACCTGAAACATTTGACCCAAGTTAAACAATTCAAAGGCAATGCTACCAAATACTGATTGAGTGTATGTACACTTCTGACCCACTGGGAATGTGATGAAAGAAATAAAAGCTGAAATAAATCATTCGCTCTACAATTATTCTGATATTTCACATTCTTAAAATAACGTGGCGATCCCAACTGACCTAAGACAGGGAAGTTTTACTATGATTTAATGTCAAGAATTGTGAAAAACCGAATTTAAATGTATTTGGCTAAGGTTCATGTATACTTCAGACTTCAACTGTACATATGAGATGAGTAATGCAAAATATGTAAACATTATTAAAGTGACTAGTGTTGCATTATTAAAGTGTCCAGTGATTTCAAGTTTATGTATATAGGGCAGCAGCCTCTAAGGTGATAGTGATGGCCTTGTGATAGAAGTTGTTTTTCAGTGTCTCTGTCCCAGTTTTGATGCACCTGTACTGACCTCGCCTTCTGGATGATAGCAGAGTGAACAGGCAGTGGCTCGGGTGGTTGTTGTCCTTGATGATCTTTTTTGGACTTCTTGTGACATCGGGCGCTGTAGGTGTCCTGGAGGGCATGTAGTTCGCCCCCGGTGATGCGTTGGGCAGACCACGCCACCCTCTGGAGAGGTCTGTGGTTGCGGGGCAGTGCAGTTGCCGTACCAGGCAATGATACAGCTCAACAGGATGCTCTCAATTGTGCATTTGTAAAATTTTAGGTGCCAAGACACATTTCTTCAGCCTCCTGAGGTGGAAGATGCCCTTCTCCACCACACTGTCTGTGTGGGTGGACCATTTCAGTTTGTCAGTGATGTGTATTCCAAGGAACTTAAAGCTTTCCCACTTTGGTGTACACATCACTCACAAACTGAAATGGCAAGGGTTCAATTTTATTTATTTATTTTATTTTACCTTTATTTAACCAGGTAGGCAAGTTGAGAACAAGTTCTCATTTACAATTGCGACCTGGCCAAGATAAAGCAAAGCAGTTCGACAGATAAAACGACACAGAGTTACACATGGAGTAAAAACAAACATACAGTCAATAATGCAGTATAAACAAGTCTATATACAATGTGAGCAAATGAGGTGAGAAGGGAGGTAAAGGCAAAAAAGGCCATGATGGCAAAGTAAATACAATATAGCAAGTAAAATACTGGAATGGTAGTTTTGCAATGGAAGAATGTGCAAAGTAGATAATAAAAAAATAATGGGGTGCAAAGGAGCAAAATAAATAAATAAATTAAAATTAAATACAGTTGGGAAAGAGGTAGTTGTTTGGGCTAAATTATAGGTGGGCTATGTACAGGTGCAGTAATCTGTGAGCTGCTCTGACAGTTGGTGCTTAAAGCTAGTGAGGGAGATAAGTGTTTCCAGTTTCAGAGATTTTTGTAGTTCGTTCCAGTCATTGGCAGCAGAGAACTGGAAGGAGAGGCGGCCAAAGAAAGAATTGGTTTTGGGGGTGACTAGAGAGATATACCTGCTGGAGCGTGTGCTACAGGTGGGCTATGCACTGTGATAGACTGCATCCAATTTGTTGAGTAGGGTATTGGAGGCTATTTTGTAAATGACATCGCCAAAGTCGAGGATTGGTAGGATGGTCAGTTTTACAAGGGTATGTTTGGCAGCATGAGTGAAGGATGCTTTGTTGCGAAATAGGAAGCCAATTCTAGATTTAACTTTGGATTGGAGATGTTTGATATGGGTCTGGAAGGAGAGTTTACAGTCTAACCAGACACCTAAGTATTTGTAGTTGTCCACGTATTCTAAGTCAGAGCCGTCCAGAGTAGTGATGTTGGACAGGCGGGTAGGTGCAGGTAGCGATCGGTTGAAGAGCATGCATTTAGTTTTACTTGTATTTAAGAGCAATTGGAGGCCACGGAAGGAGAGTTGTATGGCATTGAAGCTTGCCTGGAGGGTTGTTAACACAGTGTCCAAAGAAGGGCCGGAAGTATACAGAATGGTGTCGTCTGCGTAGAGGTGGATCAGGGACTCACCAGCAGCAAGAGCGACCTCATTGATGTATACAGAGAAGAGAGTCGGTCCAAGAATTGAACCCTGTGGCACCCCCATAGAGACTGCCAGAGGTCCGGACAGCAGACCCTCCGATTTGACACACTGAACTCTATCAGAGAAGTAGTTGGTGAACCAGGCGAGGCAATCATTTGAGAAACCAAGGCTGTCGAGTCTGCCGATGAGGATATGGTGATTGACAGAGTCGAAAGCCTTGGCCAGATCAATGAATACGGCTGCACAGTAATGTTTCTTATCGATGGCGGTTAAGATATCGTTTAGGACCTTGAGCGTGGCTGAGGTGCACCCATGACCAGCTCTGAAACCGGATTGCATAGCAGAGAAGGTATGGTGAGATTCGAAATGGTCGGTAATCTGTTTGTTGACTTGGCTTTCGAAGACCTTAGAAAGGCACGGTAGGATAGATATAGGTCTGTAGCAGTTTGGGTCAAGAGTGTCCCCCCCTTTGAAGAGGGGGATGACCGCAGCTGCTTTCCAATCTTTTGGAATCTCAGACGACACGAAAGAGAGGTTGAACAGGCTAGTAATAGGGGTGGCAACAATTTCGGCAGATAATTTTAGAAAGAAAGGGTCCAGATTGTCTAGCCCGGCTGATTTGTAGGGGTCCAGATTTTGCAGCTCTTTCAGAACATCAGCTGAATGGATTTGGGAGAAGGAGAAATGGGGAAGGCTTGGGCGAGTTGCTGTTGGGGGTGCAGTGCTGTTGTCCGGGGTAGGAGTAGCCAGGTGGAAAGCATGGCCAGCCGTAGAAAAATGCTTATTGAAATTCTCAATTATGGTGGATTTATCAGTGGTGACAGTGTTTCCTATCTTCAGTGCAGTGGGCAGCTGGGAGGAGGTGTTCTTATTCTCCATGGACTTTACAGTGTCCCAGAACTTTTTTGAGTTAGTGTTGCAGGAAGCAAATTTCTGCTTGAAAAAGCTAGCCTTGGCTTTTCTAACTGCCTGTGTATAATGATTTCTAGCTTCCCTGAACAGCTGCATATCACGGGGGCTGTTCGATGCTAATGCAGAACGCCATAGGATGTTTTTGTGTTGGTTAAGGACAGTCAGGTCTGGGGAGAACCAAGGGCTATATCTGTTCCTGGTTCTAAATTTCTTAAATGGGGCATGTTTATTTAAGATGGTTAGGAAGGCATTTTTAAAAAATATCCAGGCATCCTCTACTGACGGGATGAGATCAATATCCTTCCAGGATACCCCGGCCAGGTCGATTAGAAAGGCCTGCTCGCAGAAGTGTTTCAGGGAGCGTTTTACAGTGATGAGTGGAGGTCGTTTGACCGCTGACCCATTACGGATGCAGGCAATGAGGCAGTGATTGCTGAGATCTTGGTTGAAGACAGCAGAGGTGTATTTAGAGTGGAAGTTGGTTAGGATGATATCTATGAGGGTGCCCGTGTTTAAGGTTTTGGGGAGGTACCTGGTAGGTTCATTGATTATTTGTGTGAGATTGAGGGCATCAAGTTTAGATTGTAGGATGGCTGGGGTGTTAAGCATGTTCCAGTTTAGGTCGCCTAGCAGCACGAACTCTGAAGATAGATGGGGGGCAATCAGTTCACATATGGTGTCCAGAGCACAGCTGGGGGCAGAGGGTGGTCTATAGCAGGCGGCAACGGTGAGAGACTTGTTTTTAGAGAGGTGGATTTTTAAAAGTAGAAGTTCAAATTGTTTGGGTACAGACCTGGATAGTAGGACAGAACTCTGCAGGCTATCTTTGCAGTAGATTGCAACACCGCCCCCTTTGGCAGTTCTATCTTGTCTGAAAATGTTGTAGTTTGGAATTAAAATGTCTGAGTTTTTGGTGGTCTTCCTAAGCCAGGATTCAGACACAGCTAGAACATCCGGGTTGGCAGAGTGTGCTAAAGCAGTGAATAGAACAAACTTAGGGAGGAGGCTTCTAATGTTAACATGCATGAAACCAAGGCTATTACGGTTACAGAAGTCGTCAAAAGAGAGCGCCTGGGGAATAGGAGTGGAGCTAGGCACTGCAGGGCCTGGATTCACCTCTACATCGCCAGAGGAACATAGGAGGAGTAGAATAAGGGTACGGCTAAAAGCTATGAGAATTGGTCGTCTAGAACGTCTGGAACATAGAGTAAAAGGAGGTTTCTGGGGGCGATAAAATAGCATCAAGGTATAATGTACAGACAAATGTATGGTAGGATGTGAATACAGTGGAGGTAAACCTAGGTATTGAGTGATGAAGAGAGAGATATTGTCTCTAGAAACATCGTTGAAACCAGGAGATGTCATTGCATGTGTGGGTGGTGGAACTAATAGGTTGGATAAGGTATAGTGAGCAGGACTAGAGGCTCTACAGTGAAATAAGCCAATAAACACTAACCAGAACAGAAATGGACAAGACATATTGACATTAAGGAGAGGCATGCTTAGTCGAGTGATCAAAAGGGTCCGGTGAGTGGAGAGGTTGGTTGGTGATTTAGACAGCTAGCCAGGGCATCGGTAGCAAGCTAGCATAGGATGGAGGTCTGTTGTTAGCCACCTCCTGCGCTCCGTCAGTAGATTAGTGGGGTTCCGTGTGGTAGAGGGGATCAATCCAAATCACACAACAACAACAAAAATAAAAACAATAGATATAGTTATAGAGGCCCAAGAAGAAAACATAATAATAATAATAAATAAAATAAATAAAAAATTTAAAAAAAATTGTCAGATTGTCTATTCAGATAGGAGCCGGTAAGACAGCTAACGGTTAGCAGGCCGCAGATGGGCGTTCAGGTAACGTCGCGACGGAGGAGCCAGCCGAATAACTCCTTCGGGTAGATAACGTCGGCAGTCCAGTTGTGAAGGCCCGGTGGGGCTCCGCGAAGGCAGCAAAACGGGTCCGGATAGGCGACTGCAGCCCAGGTGCGATTGATGGAACTCAGGAGTGATTGACGGAGCTTGCTAGCTCCGGAACAATTGATGTTTGCTCCGGAATCGACGAAGGCCGATAGTCACACGGATAGCAGCTAGCTAGCTGTGAGATCCGGGCATGAATGTCCAGAGAGCAGTCGAAATCCAGGGACATGGAGAGAAAAATTGGTCCGGTATGCTCTGCTCCGAGCCGAGCTGCGCCGTACAGAACTGGCGATAGACTTTCGAGCCAAAGGATAGCCGATGACCACAAACCGTGGTTAGCTGAACACAATCTCAGGCTTGGGAGTGGGGTTGGCTCTGAGCTGGGGTTCTGGATGGGAATAGAGTTGGAGTTGAAGATGGGGCTGAGGGTGAGGGTAGGTTTGGAGGCTGAGGATGGAGATAGAGCTAAGCTCTGATTTAGTATTGGTAATAATTTTGGGGTTTGAGACCAAAAAGACCAAAAATCTACCATTCTGCAGAGTCTTCAGAGCCACACAATATAGATGTCAGTGCCATATTCATTAGGTT
Source organism: Oncorhynchus kisutch (assembly GCF_002021735.2). Classification (NCBI taxonomy): domain Eukaryota; kingdom Metazoa; phylum Chordata; class Actinopteri; order Salmoniformes; family Salmonidae; genus Oncorhynchus; species Oncorhynchus kisutch. Next base: position 69,997,133 of record NC_034181.2, on the reverse strand, counting down.
TGGTTTGAGCTTTAGTAAAGGTCCTAAGTATTTTCTAGATATGTGTTTGAGCCTGTGACTATTTCAGTAGAGTAGTCTACTCTACATATACTCTGGAGGGTTAAGCAGTGAAGAGTGTCTCTTCTTGGAAGGTGTCCTGTTCCACTTCTCCACTGAGGCTGAGAGGCCGTGTATAGGGGGGAAGGGAAACTGGAGATTTATATCCTCCACTGACACGCGCTACTCTGTGTCTCATGTTAATGGAAAATGAGATGTTTAAGAGTCCAGGGGAGAAATACAGCTCTTCTTAAATCCTGCCTGTCAGCCTATGTAACAGCATCATAAGTATAGCCTAGCATGTTAATGCCATTAATGCCGGTAACATGTTACATTTTCGGCACAGTTTTAGCCCTGGATTTCTATATTTTACAGTCTTCTCAAAGCAGCTTACATAAAGCCTTATGAATGTCTATGTCAGGTTACGTTCACTACATAGACTGAGACTGGAAGTGGGCCCTAGTGCGTCAGGCACATCCATTGCCAAGAGGCCTACAGTAGCCACAGTAAAGAAGAAAAGTCTCCTTCATGAATTTGAAGTCATTTGTATGCAACTAGAGACCTGCCATTTCAAACCAGATAAAATTCATACGCAATGGATACCCAGTGTATCGCCACTCAAACGCTGTCTTCCCCCTCACCACCCAAACACTGAAAGGTCTGCCAATGAAACACATTCACAAGGCTCTACCTAAGGTCTGTGGGGAAAATACGGGTCACAATCCAATCTTATTTTCCCAGAGAGTCTGATTCATACTTATTGTCCAATCACAGACACTCTTTGTTCATCCGAGCTGACATTCCCAGAATGCCCACATGCCTCAGATGCATCCCTCTTCCTTGTTTCTTCAATTCTGTATCTGTTTACTTTCTAAAGGGCTTTTTCTGCACTCTTTTCTCGGCCCCAACGCCCAGACCTCTGTAGGAGGGGACTGGCTGGTGCCCTGCCTCTGAGTACTAGGGCAGGGCACCAGTACTATGGCAGGGCACCAGTACTGAGTACTATGGCAGGGCAGCAGTACTATGGCAGGGCACCAGTACCGAGTACTATGGCAGGGCACCAGTACTATGGCAGGGCACCAGTACTATGACAGGGCACCAGTACTATGGCAGGGCACCAGTACTATGGCAGGGCACCAGTACTATGGCAGGGCACCAGTACTATGGCAGGTCACCAGTACTGAGTACTATGGTACTATAAGGTGTATCTTTGTCCCTTGCACACTATGATTGAACCTAGTGTATCTAGCTAATATAAGCAACGTTTCTCTAATAATGTCAGTACCAGTACTATGGCAGGGCACCAGTACTATGGCAGGGCACCAGTACTATGGCAGGGCACCAGTACTATGGCAGGGCACCAGTACTGAGTACTATGGCAGGGCACCAGTACTATGGCAGGGCACCAGTACTATGGCAAGTCACCAGTACTATGACAGGGCACCAGTACTATGGCAGGGCACCAGTACTGAGTACTATGGCAGGGCAGCAGTACTATGGCAGGGCACCAGTACCGAGTACTATGGCAGGGCACCAGTACTATGGCAGGGCACCAGTACTATGACAGGGCACCAGTACTATGGCAGGGCACCAGTACTATGGCAGGGCACCAGTACTATGGCAGGGCACCAGTACTATGGCAGGTCACCAGTACTGAGTACTATGGTACTATAAGGTGTATCTTTGTCCCTTGCACACTATGATTGAACCTAGTGTATCTAGCTAATATAAGCAACGTTTCTCTAATAATGTCAGTATCAAGATTTGCCTCAATACAGGCATGTACATTTTAATACATGTTCTACTGCTCTCCCCTAGATAGACCCTTCTGCTCAGTTTGAGAGCATGTCCATCTGTATCTGTCTCTCTCCAATATGCTTCTGTCATGTCAGAGGCCATTTATTCTAGGACCCATAAAACACACCAGTTATGTCATCACTAATGGCTAACCCTTCCATCACCACCACCAAGCCTGCAATGACAAGCTTGGAGATGCTTATCACCGGACGGCCCTGTTGACAACGTAACCCCTCAACCCACCCAGACTAAACCCAGAAACCCTAAAGACCTAAATCAACAGTAGGGCAGATAAACGCAGTCCTGTAGAAACCACCACAGCCTCCCTTCTTGAACACAAAACCCAATGGCCTGCCTGTCCATGTTAGAGAATGCATTAGGATTTCCTCCAGGAAAGGATGAGTATTCTGTTAGCTAATCCTGGTTCTGTGGTTTTAGCTGGCTAAGCCAGGCTCTAAGTCAGGGTAAGAGTTAGCATCGTGGGGCTGTCACAGAGGAAGAGGTTGATTCCGGGAGAAAGATTCACTGTCGTAATTTTTTGCTGGTAATTCTAATAACTTGTTATAATAGCAAGAGTATCACTGCAAATTGTTTACTTCAGCCAACATATGGTTGCACATGACACAAATAATAAGTCTAGCAATTAATTTAAGTATTATTTTTTTCATTTTTTTCCCAACTTTTTTCCATTCTGGGACAGTTTTTTGTCACTATTCAGGCAGTATTTAGTAAGCGATTTGTAATGTTATAGCCTGCAGATTATGCTGTTTGTACAGCACACAACGCCTCCCTATTAAATCTCAAACAGAACAGCCCATATCATGTCTTCCCCTGCCTGGCATTCCTCAGAGATACACTCTGCTTCTCATATCTGGTCTGGATGGGGCCCAAAATCCTGCGGCAAACCCAAATGTGTGTAACAAGATCTGGACCCCGAGACGCACGCCTGCCACAACAAATTGGCCTCATGTATAGAGGGAGAAAAGAAGAGAGGGGAGGAAAGGATGGAGAGAGGGAGGCTAGTGAAGATGTAAGCTAGCGGAGGGAGGTAATCTTAGAGCTGCTGTGGCCTGGAGGGGCCCTGCCCCCTGATGCTCCAGCGTTTGGCCCCTGCTCAAATCACAGCCCCTGTGAAGACAAACATCACGTCTGCTTCGATTAGCCTTGCTGCACAGCGCTCCTCTCCTGGTAGGCAGAGCAGAGAGTGGGGGAGCATGGCAGGCAGCAGAGCCTCTCTCTGTGTGTAGGGAGAGAGTGGAGCTCCCTTTCTGTTTTCTCTATTTCAAAGGGAATCTTTCTCAAACCTGTACTTAGATTCACTCACACATATACTTTGCAGTGGCGTGAGTTGAAGGTGTTTTCAAACAGTGTGGAATCAGGTGAGTATAGCTCCTAGTAATAATATAACTGTACTAGCTAAGTCAGTTATTTTCACAGGGGCTCTGTGTTTCATGGATCTACCGTTAGGGGCCACAGGGGGATAGGGGGGTTACTGTACCTATTGAGGTTTGGGTGGTGTTGTTTATTTTACTGCATGTTTAGAACAGCTCCAAACCAAATTGGCCTTTTGGGGCAAATTTGGCTACCTTTTTTGGCATATCCCTAGTAGCGTGCTTTCAAACTGACACGCACACACACACACAAATTACCTTTCTCTCTTTATTTCTTCTCCCTCTCTCTGTGTTTTCCTGTTTCTGTCTGGCAGCATGTGTGATTGTGAGGTGTATGTGTCCCAGTAAGGTGAAGCAGCACTGCCTGCAAATGTACTGTTTCTCTGTAAATCACAGCTTTCTCTTGTCTGCCGTCCAACACACATCCACCTCCACAGTATAATGTTTTCATTTCCCTGGCCATGTTTTCTCTACAATAAAGGTGCGAATGAAATCGCTTGTCCACCTGCCAAAAGAATTACAGCAGCACTGAGAAGTACCGTCTGGATGGCATTGATTTTTGTGTATTTCTTTCCCTCCATCCATCCCTCTCTCTCTCTCTAGTTTTTATTTTACTTCAGACTTATTTATTTAATCATTATGTGGTGCTAATTGGCCTCAGCTTCCTGTTCCCTTCATTTCAGGGGAAAAAGAAAAGGGGTCTAGAAAAACCTCAGTCAGAGTGGGACTGCATGTGGAGAAACAGACAGGGTGCACACAGAGAGGGTGCACACAGAGAGGGTGCACACAGAGAGGGTGCACACAGATAGGGTGCACACAGACAGGGTGCACACAGAGAGGGTGCACACAGACAGGGTGCACACAGAGAGGGTGCACACAGAGAGGGTGCACACAGACAGGGTGCACACAGACAGGGTGCACACAGAGAGGGTCCACACAGAGAGGGTGCACCGTGCCAAGGCTGCCCTCAGCAGCCAGCCTGGTCAACAGGCAGCTAGAGATCAACAGATCTGGTCAAAGGGGGTGCAAGCACACCTCATGGACTTTAAATCCATGAGGTGAATCCATTAATCCATTCATCCATTCAACCATCCATCTGTCCATTAATCCATCCATCAGTCCCACAATGTCACCCTTCATCCCCTCACAGCAGTAGTGTCAGCAATCACTAACTGCTCTTTATTTGACCTAGATCATGCACCCTTTGCTCACAGATATGAGACACATCTCTAGATCTGGTTCCTATGAACCTCACCCTGATCTCCAAATAAGGGAAATCCTGCCACAGGAAGTGTGTGCTATCAGTTGAGTGCTTGCCTGCTGTTAGGTGATAAGAAAGCCTCTTCAGCGAAGTACACATCACATCTCCACCTCACTGAGCTGGGTCAGGTCAACTACCAAGCACAGGAAATCAGTAATCAATTTGGATTTATTTGGTTTCAAAGACATACAACAATATGTACATACAACAATATGTGCAATGTTGACCCAGAGGATAGCACTTCAAAGTATTAATTAAAACACTTGTTTTCAAGTATAGAGCATATACATACATTTATATTGACATTCTAAAAAGTGGCACTGATCCCTAACATAGGAAAACAGCTATATACAATGGGCTACAAAATTACTTGCACCCCTGACTGGCAATGCAATACTTAAAAAAATACAAACAATATAATTATAGAGATAAACTCAAAATACCAACATCTGAGAAATACTGTACTTCATTAATGTTTCAATGGAACCCACCAAAATCATTTATTGATTTAATTAAAAATCAATGTCCTCCAAATCAAGGTTTCACAATTAATGGCACCCTTAAAGATTATTGTAAATAACATCTATAAAAATTAAAAATTTATTTTGTGTACTAAATAAACTTCAGTTAGTGCTAAATACGGCTGCTAGAATCCTGACTAGAACCAAAAAATTTGATCATATTACTCCAGTGCTAGCCTCTCTACACTGGCTTCCTGTCAAAGCAAGGGCTGATTTCAAGGTTTTACTGCTAACCTACAAAGCATTACATGGGCTTGCTCCTACCTATCTCTCTGATTTGGTCCTGCCGTACATACCTACACGTACGCTACGGTCACAAGACGCAGGCCTCCTAATTGTCCCTAGAATTTCTAAGCAAACAGCTGGAGGCAGGGCTTTCTCCTATAGAGCTCCATTTTTATGGAACGGACTGCCTACCCATGTCAGAGACGCAAACTCGGTCTCAACCTTTAAGTCTTTACTGAAGACTCATCTCTTCAGTGGGTCATATGATTGAGTGTAGTCTGGCCCAGGAGTGGGAAGGTGAACGGAAAGGCTCTGGAGCAACGAACCGCCCTTGCTGTCTCTGCCTGGCCGGTTCCCCTCTTTCCACTGGGATTCTCTGCCTCTAACCCTATTACAGGGGCTGAGTCACTGGCTTGCTGGGGCTCTCTCATGCCGTCCCTGGAGGGGGTGCGTCACCTGAGTGGGTTGATTCACTGTTGTGGTCATCCTGTCTGGGTTGGCGCCCCCCCCCTTGGGTTGTGCCGTGGCGGAGATCTTTGTGGGCTATACTCAGCCTTGTCTCAGGATGGTAAGTTGGTGGTTGAAGATATCCCTCTAGTGGTGTGGGGGCTGTGCTTTGGCAAAGTGGGTGGGGTTATATCCTTCCTGTTTGGCCCTGTCCGGGGGTGTCCTCGGATGGGGCCACAGTGTCTCCTGACCCCTCCTGTCTCAGCCTCCAGTATTTATGCTGCAGTAGTTTATGTGTCGGGGGGCTGGGTTTGTTATATCTGGAGTACTTCTCCTGTCCTATTCGGTGTCCTGTGTGAATCTAAGTGTGCGTTCTCTAATTCTCTCCTTCTCTCTTTCTTTCTCTCTCTCGGAGGACCTGAGCCCTAGGACCATGCCCCAGGACTACCTGACATGATGACTCCTTGCTGTCCCCAGTCCACCTGGCCATGCTGCTGCTCCAGTTTCAACTTCCACCTGACTGTGCTGCTGCTCCAGTTTCAACTGTTCTGCCTTATTATTATTCGACCATGCTGGTCTTTTATGAACATTTGAACATCTTGGCCATGTTCTGTTATAATCTCCACCCGGCACAGCCAGAAGAGGACTGGCCACGCCACATAGCCTGGTTCCTCTCTAGGTTTCTTCCTAGGTATTGGCCTTTCTAGGGAGTTTTTCCTAGCCACCGTGCTTCTACACCTGCATTGCTTGCTGTTTGGGGTTTTAGGCTGGGTTTCTGTACAGCACTTTGAGATATCAGCTGATGTACGAAGGGCTATATAAATACATTTGATTTGATTTGATTTGAAAAAGTAATTAAATTCCACTTATTTAAGGTGATCTAAGTCTTAATTAACTATATTGAGCCATTACATCACTTCCTGTTTCATTAGGGTATAAAAATGAGGTAATACGCAAGCAATATCCCTTTGTCATCCAACACCATGAAGAAAACAAAAGAACTGGCAGTTCAAAATAGATAGATGGTCGTAGACCATCATAAATCTGGTAATGGCTACAAGAAGATCCACAAACAATTGAATATATCACTGAGCACTGTCAGGGCAATTATTATAAAATTAAAAAGATATGGAACAATTGAAAACCTCACTGGTAGAGGATGCAAATTAATTTTGCCCTTCAGGATAGGGAGGAGGATGGTGAGAGAAGCAACAGAATCCTCAAGAATCACTGTGAAATAATTGCAGGCTTTGGTGGCGTCTTGGGGTCACCAGGTTTCAAAAAGCACCATCAGACGTCACCACAACCACAGGCTCTTTGGGAGGGTTGCCAGAAGAAAGCCTTTTCTGACCCCAAGACACAGACGCAAACACTTGGAGTTTGCCAAACGTAATTTAATTATGACTGAAAGAAGGTGCTCTGGTCAGATGAGACCAAAATTGAACGTTTTGGTCAGATACAGCATCGGCATGTTTGGCGCCGAAACAGAGATGCATACAAGGAGAGGCACCTCATACCCACGGTGAAATATGGTGGTGTGATGTTCTGGGGCTGTTTTAATTCCAGAGATCCAGGGGCACTGGTTAAGATTGACGGCATAATGAATTCCACCAAGTATCAGGCAATTTTGGCTGACAATCTGGTTTCCTCTGCCAGAAGGCTGGGACTTGGCCGTAGGTGGACTTTCCAACAGACAATGACCCAAAACATACCTCAAGATCCACACAGAAATGGTTCTGTGACAACAACATCAATGTTCTGCCATGGCCATCTCAGTGGCCGGACCTCAATCCAATGGAAAACCTGTGGGCTGAGTGGAAGAGGGCAGTTGATAAGCGCAAACCCAAGAATGTGAAGGATCTTGAAAGGATTTCCACTGAGGAATGGTCCAAAATCCTTAACCTTGTCAAACATTACAGGAAAAGACTCCATGCTGTTATCCTTACCAGAGGAGGTTGCACTAAGTACTAAATGAGAAGTGCCAATAATTATGAAACCTTGATTTTGAAGAAATGTATTTTGTAGAGGTGAGGTGACCAGCAGTCGGAGCCTTAATGTTGGAGGACTTTGTAGAGCTGCTTTGGTCACCTCAGATGACAATCAGGTTGACTTTGACTTTGATCATTCTGGCATCATTCTGACTTGTTGTTGTAACAGACACAAACTATAAACTATAATAAATCAGTGATAGCTCAATGAAACCAAATAGAGATGAGTCATACCATGTACTTAATTCCTCAGTTTTGTGTAATTTATTTTACGTTTGTCTTTTCATGTTCCAGGGGTGAAGGGATATGTTTGGAAATGACCCAGATTGATCGAAACAACTATAAAGTACCACTGTAGTCATTTTACTGTCTCAAAGGCAAACTGTCAGTACATTCTTCTATGAATTAAAGGGATTTTAATGGAGGGATTTCTTTGCCTAACCAATCTAGTTTTATTGTGCGAGTATTAAAGACTTTGATTGAGTTTGAGAAACAAATCATATTGTTTGGTGACAATGGGCTTACACACGTGTACAAACCCACACACTTGGGTTGTGCCGTGGCGGAGATCTTTGTGGGCTATACTCAGCCTTGTCTCAGGATGGTAAGTTGGTGGTTGAAGATATCCCTCTAGTGGTGTGGGGGCTGTGCTTTGGCAAAGTGGGTGGGGTTATATCCTTCCTGTTTGGCCCTGTCCGGGGGTGTCCTCGGATGGGGCCACAGTGTCTCCTGACCCCTCCTGTCTCAGCCTCCAGTATTTATGCTGCAGTAGTTTATGTGTCGGGGGGCTGGGGTCAGTTTGTTATATCTGGAGTACTTCTCCTGTCCTATTCGGTGTCCTGTGTGAATCTAAGTGTGCGTTCTCTAATTCTCTCCTTCTCTCTTTCTTTCTCTCTCTCGGAGGACCTGAGCCCTAGGACCATGCCCCAGGACTACCTGACATGATGACTCCTTGCTGTCCCCAGTCCACCTGGCCATGCTGCTGTTCCAGTTTCAACTGACCTGAGCTCTAGGACCATGCCCCAGGACTACCTGACATTATGACTCCTTGCTGTCCCCAGTCCACCTGGCCATGCTGCTGCTCCAGTTTCAACTTCCACCTGACTGTGCTGCTGCTCCAATTTCAACTGTTCTGCCTTATTATTATTCGACCATGCTGGTCATTTATGAACATTTGAACATCTTGGCCATGTTCTGTTATAATCTCCACCCGGCACAGCCAGAAGAGGACTGGCCACCCCACATAGCCTGGTTCCTCTCTAGGTTTCTTCCTAGGTATTGGCCTTTCTAGGGAGTTTTTCCTAGCCACCGTGCTTCTACACCTGCATTGCTTGCTGTTTGGGGTTTTAGGCTGGGTTTCTGTACAGCACTTTGAGATATCAGCTGATGTACGAAGGGCTATATAAATAAATTTGATTTGATTTGATTTGACATAAAACTCAACATCTGTACCAACGTGACATTCTCATCGACCGTCTCATACTGTTAGCATACTGTTAACCTGGTTGACACTAAACTACACACCATATGAAATCGCTATAGTACACATCACAGTGGTAGAACACCCCACGTGTATCATTATACACTGTATATGGCTCAGTGTACCAGTGCCAGGGTGATTTGGGTTTGGATTACAGTGTTGCTCACCCTGTTGTTAACTTTTATTTTCCCGTCCATAAAGGCACCCCCCCCCCCACACTGCCCCTCCCCCAACCCCTTTGGTCCCCCCAGCCCTCCGGCCATGATCGGTCTAAACAGGATCAGAAGAACCAGAGTTGGCCATGGATAAAAGAAACAACCCTTCCATTCAGGCGTGACACTGCAGTCTAAGGGCTCATAAAAAATACTTTTATATCATAAACGTTAGTGTTCGTGTGGCCCTCATAAGCCTTGGTTTTCGCAAGTCAAGCAATGAACTTTCAATTATACTGTATACCGGCTGTCCAATTTGTGACACTCCTTTATTACGGAGATCCAGAGATATGGCTGTCCTCTGTCAAATGACCCCTTGCAAGTCAATGGCTCACTTGATTATCCCCATTTTGACAGCATTGTAGCGATACTTGGAAGCAATTTACTCAAAAAGTAGTTGGGAAGCCATCAAACCAACCATCTAATGTATATCTAAATTTGCTTAAAGCTAATCAACAAAAATGTACAATGTGATTTTGAATTTAAATGATTTAGGATTTGTCTTTCTTAACATAACACACAGCAAAAAGTTTGAGGGGACTTCCACTGGGTTTTCATAGTGTTGAACATGCTGCCATATATAGTCACACTGTCATGTTTTGGGTTACAAGGTTTTTGTCCACAAGGCAACTCTGCGCTCCATGTGGCTCCAAATGACTGTTTAACCTCAAAGTGGCTTCTATCTCAGCCACAGAATGACTGCCTGGTCAACTGAAACACTTCAGCTTTCTGTTATTCATCACAATAGCGATATTATCTTTACTGGAACGACAAAGCCAGCGCTTTGTAGCATAGTGGATATGCTCACCATCATCTACTAAAAGAGGTTTGCTGTCACATTCAGTATTCTCATCATGTCCTGAAGACACACACTGAGACAGTATCGTATCTGGAGTGGGTTTACAGAGTAGTGAAAGATAAATAGCCAAATTGACACATTGTGCGTTATGACATTCAACCCACAATGCAAAGTACAGCTTTTTCAGCCTTTTCATTCAGCCTCCCAAAAGACTGCATCCCTCCTTGAAGCAGTTTTTCCTCTTTCTCTCTCTCTCTTTCACGCATTCCCACACACACACACACATACGCACACACGAACGCACGCACACATGCACGCACACACACGCACACATGCACGCACACGCACACACACACACACACACACACACACACACACACACACACACACACACATACGCACACACGAACGCACGCACACATGCACACACGCACACACACGCACACACACACGCACACACACACGCGCACACACACACACACACACACACAGACACACACACACACACACACACACACACACACACACACACACACACACACACACACACACACACACACACACACACACACACACACACACACACACACACACACACACACACACACACACCACAGGCCTTGATGGTGTTAATTAATCATTTGTGACTGTGAGCATGCCAACTGAGCTATATTACAGCCAAATGGGCCAGAGCACATCCCAAAAAAACCACCTTGCGTACATACACTCACACACAATGTGTGCTCATCTTTTAACTAACAGACACATGTGCATGAACCATCCACAGACACTTAAACATTACACACACAAGCATGAGGAAATGCACACACACACACACACACACACACACACACACACACACACACACACACACACATACAAAAAAAGCTTTACCACACCACAGTGCCTTGCAAAAGTATTCATCCCCCTTGGCGTTTTTCCTATTTTGTTGCATTACAACCTGTAATTTAAATGGATGTTTATTTGGATTTCATGTAATGGACATACACAAAATAGTCCAAATTGGTGAAGTGAAATGGAAAAAATTACTTGTTTCAAAATATTCTAAAAAACGAAAAAGTGGTGCGTGCTATGAAGCCCCTAAATAAGATCTGGTGCAACCAATTACCTTCAGAAGTCACATAATTAGTTCAATAAAGTCCACCTGTGTGCAATCTAAGTGTCACGTGATCTCAGTATACATACACCTGTTCTGAAAGGCCCCAGAGTCTGCTACACCACTAAACAAGGGGCACCACCAAGCAAGCGTGAAGACCAAGGAGCTCCCCAAACAGGTCAGGGACACAGTTATGGAGAAGTACAGATCAGGGTTAGATTATAAAAAAATATCCAAAACATTGAACATCGCATGGAGCACCATCAAATCCATTATCAAATCCATTATTAAAAAATGTAAAGAATATGGCACCACAACAAATCTGCCAATAGAGGGCCGCACACCAAAACTCACAGACCGGGCAAGGAGGGTATTAATCAGAGAGGCAACAAAGAGACCAAATATAACCCTGAAAAAGCTGCAAAGCTCCACAGAAGAGAAAGGAGTATCTGTCCATAGGACCACTTTAAGCCGTACACTCCACAGAGTTGGGCTTTAAGGAAGAGTGGCCAGAAAAAGGCCATTGCTTATTAAAGAAAAAATAAGCAAACACATTTGGTGTTTGCCAAAAGGCTATTCTTGCGGGAAACCTGTTTCAGTCTTCCAGAGATTTGAGACTGGGATGGAGGTTCACCTTCCAGCAGGACAATGACCCTAAGCATACTGCTAAAGCAACACTTGAGTGCTTTAAGGGGAAACATTTAAATGTCTTGGAATGGCCTAGTCAAATCCCAGAACTCAATCTAATTGAGAATCTGTGGTATGACTTAAAGATTGCTGTACACCAGCGGAACCCATGCAACTTGAAAGAGCTGGAGCAGTTTTGCCTTGAAGAATGGGCAAAATCCCAGTGGCTAGATGTGCAAGAAGCTGATAGAAACATACCCCAAGAGACTTGCAGCTGTGGTTGCTGCAAAAGGGGCTCTACAAAGTATTGACATTGGGGGGGTGAATAGTTATGAAGCTCAAGTTCTGTTTTTTTTGTCTTATTTCTTGCTTGTTTCACAATTAAAAATATTTTGCATCTTCAAAGTGATAGGCATTGTAGTATAAATCAAATGATACAAACCCCCCAAAAATCTATTTAATTCCAGGTTGTAAGGCAACAAAATAGAAAAAATACCAAGGGGTATACTTTTGCAAGCCACTGTATTTGCTTTACAGTCACTTCATTGTGTGTGGACAGAGTAAAACATCTCACAGAAAAGGAGCATTCAGGGTTTTCTGGCCTCCCTCTAATGTTCTGCTGGTTTTGTAATAATCCTGATCTTTTCTCACGAGGACAGATATCATCCATCTCCAGGCCATCAATCTCTCTGCTGTAAATTTTCTAAGGCACTTACGCAACTCTGAACTTGTCTCATTGTCTGCGGGAATTCTGGTCTAAGGTGCAGGTTCTTGCCACCAGCTGCAGAAGGCAAAGTGAAGTTGGCTGGGGCAAATAAGGCAGTGACTGTAAGATTAACCCTTAGACTCCTCTGCAAACCTTCCCTGCTCTGCTTTGTACCCTTGGTGCACAGGTGGGTTATTAGTCTCTCCCCGGAGCGTTTCCAGAACATAAGGGGTTAACGAGGACACTTCCTGTGTTGGCAGCGGGCCCAGGTCAGGACATGCCTCTGCTCGGAGAGGTGCAGGCTGGGAAACATCTGTGTGGCAGTGTCATAAAGGACACACACACACACAGAAAGACACACAGATATACATGCACACACACCCACACACACAGAAAAACACACAACCACACTGTACACCTCATTGCTTGTCTATTTGCCCATTAGAAGATGTGGAGATGGAGATGTTCGTCAGGCTACGTCAAGTCAAGGCCCTCATGTTGACCATTAGAAGACGTGGAGATGGAGATGTTCGTCAGGCTACGTCAAGTCAAGGCCATCATGTTCCAAATGTAGTACAAACTGGCCTACTTCTGAATTATTACTGGGTTATGTGGTTTAAAGGGAAGACAGAACTGAAGACTGATGTCACATGTCAAACATAAAATATCCTTAGGTGCTAGAACAAGTGGAACCTGTACACAGATTTCTCCTTGGGTTGAATGAGACAGATTTGAAGACTTTCCATGGTTTTGATTAAGTCACTACGACACTACATCATAAGGACTGCATTCGTACAGGCCTATGGTACCATTATGTCAACACACTTTCAACTGCATTTTAGATTTAGAATTGAGTCTTAAGCTCTCAATTGCATATTCTTCTAGGTTATTACTGTCTCTCAGTCGGGCCTATAATGAGTAAATGGATGTAACCCACAAAGAAGTGTGGCCCATTCACATACCCATAATGTCTATGTAGGTTGGTAACCCTGTTTTGGAGCGAAGCCACTGGTATATGACTAGAATTGAATGGTTAGCCCCTGTAAAAACTTTACTGCCCTTCGTCTGGTGAAGAGATTTATTTTTCTTCATCTCTCTCTCTCTCTCTCAATGTTGAATGATGTGTTGCTCGGTGTGTTACAGGGACCCTTTGTTTATTTAAGGCCTGGGTTGCCAGACGCAGCGCGGTGCGCCACACTAGACGCCTGCTGATAGGTCCGTGCCCCAGAGCGGTCGACTAAATGAAAATCACAACACTTCAAAACAGCAGGGGACAAAACATCTGTTGCACATAAGCGGTGCTGTGGAGATGTGGAGAGAAACATACTGTACAGTACAGAGGGGTGGTGTTGTATACAGAACAATAGAATCAGAGAAGAATAGAACAGGATTGATTTAGGCTCAGTGATTTTGATTCAGAGGAACACATCGCTCTGTCTTTCTCTCCTCTCTGTCCTTGTGCTAAGGTGTTGACTGTGTTCAAAGTGGTTGTGATTACAGTGGAGAGGTTAGTCAGTAGAGACTGAGAGGAGGTAGGTACTAGGTAGTGCAGAGTGGTGCCTGTGGGGTAATGGCTGGGTGGGATGGATGTAGTTTACTGCCCCATGCCCATGCCACTGTGCCCACTCATCTGCTGCAGGTGTGACTGACTCCCCTAGCTGTCTGAAACAGTGAGTCCTCTCTTTGTGTACCTCCTCCCCCCATCGCTTTGTGACTCTTCCGGGAAGGGTGCACCTTTCTTTACCAGTAAAACATCTCTTCTAGGCATCACGCCCCTACCTCCCCAACAAACCCTATCCCCATCCCTGACACTCCTAACTGTGGAGAGTGGTTTTGGTCATTAGCTATGGCAACTGCAGTCCTCTAAATCAATACTGTTTTCTCTGCTTTTTTCTGTCCTGCTACATAACTTCAACTGGCAAAGACAGAACTCTTACACAAGACAAACAAACGTGTTATATTGAGTAATACTGAGGTGTGTCAATAAATTGTATCTTCAACCATTCTTATGTCATCACCCCACAGTATATCTATTTTTTCCAACAGTTTGCTAAGAGCTGGCAGCAAGCGGATAGGTCTGCTGTTAGAAACAGTAAAGGCCACTTTACCATTCTTGGATAGCGGAATGACTTAGGCTTCCTTCCAGACCTGAGGACAAAGACTTTCCTCTAGGCTCAGATGAAAGATATTACAGATAGGAGTGGCTATAGAGTCAGCCACCATCCTCAGTAGCTTTCCATCTAAGTTGTCAATGCCAGGAGGTTTATCATTATTGATCGATAACAATCATTTTCCCACCAGCTTTCTTCATGTAATTATTGTAAATTAAAAACAGTCTTCAAAGTAATTTGTAGATAACAGCCATGGAAAAGGGTGTAATTTCAGCTCCAGCTGTCAGTAAAGGGAGAGTGTAGGCTACTAGATAGGGCATGTCATTCTGTGGGAGGACACTATGAAAAGATCCTCCAGTTCAAGAACCTAGAGGGTTAAACTTTGAAGACAAAGAAATAATAGCAATGTACTATTCAGTGATGTCTAATTTGAGTGTAATGAAGGCTGTTTATTTGTGCTGTTTTCTTTCCTCAGATATTGAAAGCTGTGACGACCTGTTTGCAGATGAAGAGAGAGGTCCCAATGAATGTCCCAAAAGACTAAGGTATATCTTATATTTCATGGATTATAGGTGTAGGCCTATCTATGTCAGCAAATGTTGTATAAAAATATATGGTTAAACATCACACACAATGTATAAACCTATTACAATTGGAGTAGGCCAGGGCAGGGTTCTGTTTCTGTGTTGTATTCTCAAATGAACATTTCCTTTGTGTCTAGTTATAAGATCTCCAATCGGTTTTATTTTATTGTCACTTTGTTTCAGTATATCAGCTATGTCATATGACAGCTTATCATATGGCATCGCCATTGTAGTCATAGGCCTACAGTATGATGCCGTTACCGAGTCAGGTATGTTGGCCTTCTTGCTCGCACACACTTTTTCAATTCTGCCCACAGATTTTCTATAGGATTGAGGTCAAGGCTTTGTTATGGCCACTCCAATACATTGACTTTGTTGTCCTTAAGCCATTTCTCCACAACTCTGGAAGTATGCTTGGGGTCATTGTCCATTTGGAAGACCCATTTGCGACCAAGCTTTAACATCCTGATTGATGTCTTGAGATGTTGCTTCAATATATCCACATAATTTTCATTCCTCATGAAGCCATCTATTTTGTGAAGTGCACCAGTCACTCCTGCATCAAAGCACCCCCACACCATGATTTTGCCACCCCTGTGCTTCATGTTTGGGATGGTGTTCTTCGGCTTGCAAGCCTCCCCCTTTTTCCTCCAAACATAACAATGGTCATTATGGCCAAACAGTTCTATTTTTTGTTTCATCAGACCAGAGGACATTTCTCCAAAAGGTACGATCTCTTTCCCCATGTAAACTTAGTATGGCAAACCGTAGTCTGGCTTTTTTATGGCGGTTTTGGAGCAGTGGCTTCTTCCTTGCTGAGCAGCCTTCCAGGTTATGTCGATATAGGACTCGTTTTACTGTGAATATAGATACTTTTGTACCTGTTTCCTCCAGCATCATCACAATGTCCTTTGCAGTTGTTCTGGGATTGATTTTCACTTTTCGCACCAAAGTACGTTCATCTCTAGGAGACAGAACGCATCTCCTTCCTGAGCGGTATGGTCCCATGGTGTTTAAACCTGCGTACTATTGTTTGTACAGATGAACGTCGTACCTTCAGGCATTTGAAAATTGCTCCCAAGGATGAACCAGACGTGGTGGAGGTCTACACTTTTTTTCTGAGGTCTTGGCTGATATCTTTTGATTATCCCGTGATGTCAAGCGAAGAGGCACTGAGTTTGAAGGTAGGCCTTGAAACAAATCCACAGGTACACCTCCAATTGACTCACATGATGTCAATTAGCCTATCAGAAGCTTCTAAAGCAATGAAATACTTTTCTGGAATTTTCCAAGCTTAGTGTATGTATACTTCTGACCAACTGGAATTGTGATACAGTGAATTATAAGTGAAATAATCTGTCTGTAAACAATTCTTGGAAAAATTACTTGTGTCATGCACAAAGTAGATGTCCTAACCAACTTTCCAAAACTACAGTTTGTTAACAAGACATTTGTGGAGTGGATGAAAAACAGGTTGTAATGACTCCAACATAAATGTATGTAAACTTCCAGCTTCAACTGTAAGTTCTGACATATACATTTGCTTAGTGCAAATCCAACCCCTGTAATGTAGGTACAGTATGAAAATAATGAGATGACAATTAGAGCTACAGGAAATGAGCATTAAAGGTAGCATTTTATGAGGTTTATTTAATTAATTTCAGCAATGTTGCTTACAAAATGATTGCAGTTGTTCCAATAGACAGTGCATGGTTGCTCTATGTATCACTGACCCTGGATAAGCTAATGTCTGGGCTAACACATTTAATCTTTTAGGTCAATAATATGCTGTTTTGAATTACTATTTTGTTGTCTTTATAATTGTGAGATAAATGTAACTAGCTAGTAGCCAGCTAGCTACTTATTGTCACTCATGCTAGCCTTCACAGTCAAATATCACTTCAGAAGCATAAATATAATACATATTGATATGGCCAGCATTGTAGACCATCTCTCCCCTCTTGCTGCAGCTTTACCTCAGCTCGAAATAACAGAGAAATACTGATTTTTTATTATTCTTTTTTATTTCACCTTTATTTAAACAGGTAGGCTAGGTGAGAACAAGTTCTCATTTACAACTGTGACCTGGACAAGATAAAGCAAAGCAGTTCGACACATACAACAACACAGAGTTACACATGGAATAAACAAACATACTGGTAATAATACAGTAGAAAAAGTTTATATACAGTCTGTGCATGTGAGGTAAGATAAGTGAGGTAAGGCAATAAATAGGCCATGGTGGCGAAGTAATTACATTATACCAATTAAACACTAGATTGATAGATGTGCAGAAGATGAATATGCATGTAGAGATACTGGGGTGCAAAGGAGCAAGATAAATAAATACAGTATGGGGATGAGGTATTTGGATGGGCTATGTACAGGTGCAGTGATCTGTGCGCTGCTCTGACAGCTGGTGCTTAAAGCTAGTGAGGGAGATATTAGTTTCTAGCTTCATTGATTTTTGCAGGTCGTTCCAGTCATTAACAGCAGAGAACTGATAGGAAAGGTGGCCAAATGAGGAATTGGCTTTGGGGGTGACCAGTGAGATATACCTGCTGGAGCGCGTGCTACGGGTGGGTGCTGCTATGGTGACCCTTGAGCTGAGATAAGGCAGGGCTTTACCTAGCAAAGACTTGTAGATGACCTGGAGCCAGTGGGTTTGGCGACGAGTATGAAGCGAGGGCCAGCCAACAACAGGGTACAGGTCGCAGTGGTGGGTAGTATATGGGGCTTTGGTGACAAAACGGGTGGAACTGTGATAGACTGCATCCAATTTGTTGAGGAGAGTGTTGGAGGCAATTTTGTAGATGAGATCGCTGAAGTCAAGGATCGGTAGATGGTCAGTTTTATGAGGGTATGTTTGGCAGCATGAGTGAAGGATGTTTTCTTGCGAAAATAGGAAGCCGATTCTAGATTTAATTTTGGATTGGAGATGCTTAATGTGAGTCTGGGAGGAGAGTTTACAGTCTAGCCAGACACCTAGGTATTTGTAGTTGTCCACATATTCTAAGTCAGAACCGTCCAGAGTAGTGATGCTGGACGGGCAGGCATGTGCGGCCAGCGATCGGTTGAAGAGCATGCACTGTGAAAACTAGAGTGCTGCAAACGTTCTAAAATGTGTTATCCACAGTGCTTGTTTTGTTGAAATGTTTTGTCTTAATGGTACTGATCTGGTGAGCACCTTTGGAGCTCTGCCCATGCAAGAGACTTGATTGGTTTGACGTGTTGCAAGGCGTCACTGATTTATACTGGGTTCCGACCCCTGTTTAGCTGATTTCTGCCATGGAACTTCCCCAAGCCTGGTTAGCAACAAGGTATATATAGGGTGGACAGGGCTGAATGGACACGGTTAGTTTTTCAGACAATATAGAAGGGTGAGTGAGTTATTAAGATGGAGTTGAACTAATGGCTGACTTAAAATGACTCAAAAAGGTGCAATATCAAACATTAAATAAAAAAATATAAATTTTATTCAAGTGATTGATTAATTAGCTGGTTGTTGATTGAATGCTTGTGTCAGTAAATTACAGCTGAAGAGGAAGTGTTGTGTGGTTTTAGGTTTGCAGGAATGAACAGTGTGCCAGTGTGGGGTTGTCAGCGTGAGAGAGCACTATGGGGAACCCCAGGCCAACAGGATGTTGTAAGCCCAAGAGAATAGGGCTGATTTAATGGCATCAGACCGAGGCTCTACATCTGCCCTCGTGCTCCTAGACCTTAGTGCTGCTTTTGATACCATCGATCACCACATTCTTTTGGAGAGATTGGAAACTCAAATTGGTCTACACGGACAAGTTCTGGCCTGGTTTAGATCTTATCTGTCGGAAAGATATCAGTTTGTCTCTGTTAATGGTTTGTCCTCTGACAAATCAACTGTAAATTTTGTTGTTCCTCAAGGTTCCGTTTTAGGACCACTATTGTTTTCACTGCATATTTTACCTCTTGGGGATGTCATTCGAAAACATAATGTTAACTTTCACTGCTATGTGGATGACACACAGCTGTACATTTCAATGAAACATGGTGAAACCCCAAAATTGCCCTCGCTAGAAGCCTGTGTTTCAGATATAAGGAAGTGGATGGCTGCAAACGTTCTACTTTTAAACTAGGACAAAACAGAGATGCTTGTTCTAGGTCCCAAGAAACAAGAAACCAAGAGATCTTCTGTTGAATCTGACAATTAATCTTGATGGTTGTACAGTCGTCTCAAATAAAACTGTGAAGGACCTCGGCGTTACTCTGGACCCTGATCTCTCTTTTGACGA
Organism: Oncorhynchus kisutch; assembly: GCF_002021735.2. NCBI lineage: Eukaryota > Metazoa > Chordata > Actinopteri > Salmoniformes > Salmonidae > Oncorhynchus > Oncorhynchus kisutch. Next base: position 69,977,563 of record NC_034181.2, on the reverse strand, counting down.
ACATATCAGGACAGCTTTTTTCCATCTACATAACATTGCAAAAATCAGAAACTTTCTTTCCAAAAATGATGCAGAAAAATGTATCCATGCTTTTGTTACTTCTAGGTTAGACTACTGCAATGCTCTACTTTCCGGCTACCCGGATAAAGCACTACATAAACTTCAGTTAGTGCTAAATACGGCTGCTAGAATCCTGACTAGCACCAAAATATTTGATCATATTACTCCAGTGCTAGCCTCCCTACACTGGCTTCCTGTTAAGGCAACGGCTGATTTCAAGGTTTACCTGCTAACCTACAAAGCATTACATGGGCTTGCTCCTACATATCTTTCTGATTTGGTCCTGCCGTACATACGTACATGTACGTTACGGTTACAAGACGCAGGCCTCCTAATTGTCCCTAGAATTTCTAAGCAACCAGCTGGAGGCAGGGCTTTCTCCTATAGAGCTACATTTTTATGGAATGGTCTGCCTACCCATGTGATAGACGCAGACTCGGTCTCAACCTTTAAGTCTTTACTGAAGACTCATCTCTTCAGTGGGTCATGTGATTGAGTGTAGTCTGGCCCAGGAGTGTGAAAGTGAACGGAAAGGCTCTGGAGCAACGAACCGCCCTTGCTGTCTCTGCCTGGCCGGTTCCTCTCTCTCCACTGGGATTCTCTGCCTCTAACCCTATTACAGGGGCTGAGTCACTGGCTTACTGGTGCTCTTTCATGCAGTCCCTAGGAGGGGTGCGTCACTTGAGTGGGTTGAGTCACTGATGTGATCTTCCTGTCTGGGTTGGCGCCCCTCCTTTGGTTGTGCCGTGGCAGAGATCTTTGTGGGCTATACTCAGCCTTGTCTCAGGATGGTAAGTTGGTGGTTGAAGATATCCCTCTAGTGGTGTGGGGCTGTGCTTTGGAAAAGTGGGTGGGGTTATATCCTTCATGTTTGGCCATGTCCGGAGGTATCATCTGATGGGGCCACAGTGTTTAGTTTATGTGTCGGGGGGATAGGGTCAGTTTGTTATATCTGGAGTACTTCTCCTATCTTATCCGGTGTCCTGTGTGAAGTATGCTCTAATTCTCTCTTTCTCTCTTTCTCTCGGAGGACTTGAGCCCTAGGACCATGCCTCAGGACTACCTGGCATGATGAGTCCTTGCTGTCCCCAGTCCACCTGGCCGTGCTGCTGCTCCAGTTTCAACTGTTCTGCCTGCGGCTATGGAATCCTGACCTGTTCACCGGACGTACTACCTGCCCCAGACCTGCTGTTTTAAACTCTCTAGAGACAGCAGGAGTGGTAGAGATACTAATAATGATCGGCTATGATAAGCCAACTGACATTTACTCCTGAGGTGCTGACTTGCTGCACCCTCGACAACTACTGTGATTATTATTATTTGACCATGCTGGTCATTTTTGAAAATTTGAACATCTTGGCCATGTTCTGTTATAATCTCCACCCGGCACAGCCAGAAGAGGACTGGCCACCCCTCATAGCCTGGTTCCTCTCTAGGTTTCTTCCTAGGTTTTGGCCTTTCTAGGGAGTGCTTCTACACCTGCATTGCTTGCTGTTTGGGGTTTTAGGCTGGGTTTCTGTACAGCACTTTGAGATATCAGCTGATGTACGAAGTGCTATATAAATACATTTGATTTGATTTGATTTGATGTGACATCAAATCCTGTCTTCCCCTCAATGCTTCACCGTATCAAATGCAGAAACACACACAAAAGGATGTTTAAGTGGTTTCCTGCTCAGGAATGCACAGATGTGTTGTCTTTGTTTTCCTCACATCCTGTCCTCTGTCGTTTACTGTACTTCACCTGCTCTCTAGGCATTTTGTTACTTTCATTTCATGTAAACGTCTTTGCAAAAGCTCCCTTTGATGCAACCTTAGCTTGCTCTTTCAGAGAACATTGCAGACTGTGACCCTAATCAGTATTACACTGAAGGTTACATTGTCCATCTTGGCAAGGTTATGCTTGAAAATGAAGATTGGTTCTTAATTGACCTTCCTGTTTAAAATGAGGGATTGTGTGGATCAGGAGAAACGAATGGAAACTCAAACTCAAGTCTGCTCATGGTTTCTTCAGTTATTATTTCCATGTGAAGTCTTAGAAAACTAAAGGCAAGCATTTCACTCTAAAATAAACAAAATTGTCCATTCTGTATTTTCTGAAGTCCAGTATCCCTCTATCTTTCTCTATCTCTTCCCGCTACTTCTCTCACTCTAAGTCCAGTGTAAAGCATTAATGACAGAAGTACCCCACACAGCAGCAGCCAGCCAGCAGGATAATGCACTCCCCTCATCTCTCAGACCCTTTCTGCTCCTCCTCTCCTCCCTCTCTCGCTTCTCTCCTCTAATTGAGGAGTGTAATTTGATGGCACTCGTAACAGAGTTACAAAGCAATTAGCGTTGGGGCCCGTCGGTACGAACTGCGCAGAGAGCCCACCTGTGGGCCACTTTTTAATTTGGTGGAGTGCTGAGTGCTTAGCGCAGGGGCACCAGCTTTGATATACTCAGTAGATGGTAAATCCTGTTAGCGATATCTCCGCAAACACCCCCCCCCCCAACCAATTTCCATCTAATCCCCTGGTTAGAGACACACCATGGTGGGCAACAAATTATTAGGGTGTCATCTGGCCCAGGATTTTTTTTAAACGGACTCCTTTACGTAAAAGAGGAGAGGAGTGGAGGAGAGGAGAAGGATGGGTGTTTAATTAAAGAGGCTGATCCGTGCTGTTTGTTGAAGAACTAATTGTCTGTGTCCCTGAGGAGGCACTTTCCTCAAGAAGCCTCTCCAAATTACACCTACGACGGTAAATCCTCACACGTTTCATGGTGGAAACCACTGCACTATCCAACAGTAGACATAATAATTCAAAGCAATATGTTTATTTTAAAAACTTAACAGTAAAAAAAAAGAATATATTCCCTCTGAGGATATGTCCGCATCTTGGAGTCTGTGGCTATTTGTTCTAATTAGTCCGATGTTCCCAATCCAGTCGGAAACCGGGGTGTTTCTCCGTGTCCTCAGGGGAGTGTGTTCAACATGTAATCCTGAAGAGTGACACTTGACCCAGAACAACCTCTGATCCCTTATTAAAGCGGCCCCCAATGCCCCTCCAGGCCCCTCTCAGTGTCATGCCTGGCTGCCTGGGAGTGTAACCCAACCTGCTCCAGAGCATAGCTTCATGAATCTCCTTACAGCAAACGTATCATCACCCAGCGCCTACGTGTCACTCAGTAGCCAACGTGTCAGTGTACCCCTGGGGTTCCGTTTACAGGAGCTATTTAATCCATCTGATTTAAAAGGTAGTAAACTCAGGTTATAATGGTGTTATATTCTAGTCCACTCGCGATGACTACACTACGCTCTCCCATCCACCAAACAACCCACCCCCCCACATCTCCCTAGGATCTCCCTAGTTTGTAGCTGCATGGACTCGCAGCGCCAGTGACATAGTCAATCACTTTAGTTATTACTGGAGGTCTCTCTGGAAGATTCTAAGGTATAGGTTCTAGCTCAGTATCCTGTGCTGTGATGGTGGCTCACCCAGACCCGGTGCCAGGATAAAGTGACTAAGGTAGCAGTTGAAATTGCTCGTTTTAGGGCCTTCCTCTAACACCGCCTGGTATAGAGGTCCTGGATGGCAGGAAGCTTGGCTCCAGTGATGTACTGGGCCTTACGCACTACCCTCTGTAGTGCCTTGCGGTCAGAGGCCTAGATGGCAGGAAGCTTGGCCCCAGTGATGTACTGGGCCTTACGCACTACCCTCTGTAGTGCCTTGCGGTCAGAGGCCTAGCAGTTGCCATACCAGGCTGTGATTCAACTTGTCAGGATGCTCTCAATGGTGCAGCTGTAGAACTTTTTGAGGATCTGAGGACCCATGCCAAGTTTCTTCAGTCTCCTGCGGGGGAATAGGCATTGTCGTGCCCTCTTCACTACTGTCTTGGTGTGTTTAGACCAGGATAGTTTGTTGGTGATGTGGACACCAAGGAACTTGAAGCTCTCAACCTGCTCTACTACAGCCCCGTCGATGAGATTGGTGGCGTGCTCAGTCCTCCTTTTCTTGTAGTCAACTATCATCTCCTTCGTCTTGACCACGTTGAGAGAGAGGTTGTTGTTCTAGAGCGGGTCATAGACTGTTCTCTCTGCTACCGCATGGCACGTGGTACCGGAGCGCCAAGTCTAGGTCCAAAAGGCTCCTCAACAGCTTCTACCACCATAAGACTGCTGAGCAGTTAATCAGTTAACCTGTTTGTAGCCTCGTTATTGTTATTTTATTGGGTTTATTTAGTAAATATTTTCTGAACAATTTTTATTTTTTTTACTACATTGTTGGTTAAGGGCTTGTCAGTAAGCATTTTATAGTAAGGTACCTGTTGTATTTGGCACCTGTGACAAATAACATTTGATTTGATTTGTATGAGCCCAATGGACAGCGCCTTACAGCTAGGTCGTTTTGGTAATGAATATACTGTAGGCTGCAAGATCGATAGGGTAATTCACCTATTACAATCAGCCGTACACATAGCTGTCTTACCAAAAGAATGCAAACTAAATGCTGAAAGTAATAGCCTAATTATGAATGTATGCAAACCAAAATACTGAATAGCAGTTTGGCTTAGAATACCGACAACTGCAAATGTGAAGGAATGGAACAGAACAAAACAGTGGTCCTGGTAGTAGGCCTAGTAAACAAAATATCAGTTTGATAAAGGCATGACACAATATATATCTAAACACTGTACACAAAATATCAGTTTGATAAAGGCATGACACAATATATATCTAAACACTGTAAACAAAAGGAGAATGAAGATCCAAATAACCAAAAACATAGCCTACTACAGTTAGATGCAGCCTGGCACAGCTGTCTTCCCAAAGAAATCCTGTTATACAGGCCCGCTTCAAACATGGAAAATCATTTTCGCTCGCTCGCGAGTTCAGCAACACGTTGTGATATGGCACAAAAAACTCCAATTTGACTCACAAAATTAATTAAGCAATGCCAGCCTACCATAAACACATTTCCAATACTTACAGAAAACCAGAATAGAAAACCAGAATAGAATGTACCTATTTCTATGATGAAACATATGTAGCTATACCCAGGGGCGTCATTTGGGTTCTTGCATTGGAATTATTTTGAATCTCGCCGCGCTCTATCAGCAGCTAGATTGTTTCAATCTTACCTTTTCTAAAGAGTTGCAGCTTTCTTGATACTCTGTGGAACTTCCTGAGTAATCGATCATTCCAATTCTCCCCTAAATCTTCATGTAAGATCCCCCCAAAAAAATCTAAGTTGGATTTATTGAGCTTCCCTCGGGTGTAGCATGCTTCTTCTAAACACGTTTGTCAAAGTGGAAAATGAGTTCTCCCATGTAGCTATGGATGCCCCAAACATCTGTCCATGTTTCAGTGCAGTAAGCACGGTCGGCATAGCGGAGAGAAGCCCAGAGAATGGGCTCCATTTTTCCCATCTAAAAAGTAATGGCTCTCTGGGTCAAGGGCACATAGGGCCTCCACCAGTTGGCTGTTGCATTCGCTGAATCATTCTGACATTTCACCAAAAACAGCATCCAATGTGCTGAAGAACAGTCTTTTCTCCCCTGTCTTGCTGGCCTGCTGTACTGTTCACCACATATTGCTGGGGATTTGTACTTACATAACATCGTTGTTTGCTCTGGTGGTGCGTCAGTGCCACTGGCACTGCACTGTGCCCAAATGGCTTCGAACTCACTGTCGCACCTCAGCTTCTCGACACACTACAATACACTGTGGACCACTTTGACTCCAGTGTAAAGATCTGTTGCTTTCGCCTGGACTAATTTGTTTGGAGGATGGAAATGTTTGGAGGATGGAAATGACACATAAAACTTAAAAGCCATACATGCACCTGAATAAAATCATGGAGGATAACACACAATAAAGTCTGGGACTTATTTCCATTGTGGTCCTCTTGAGACAAGATGGCTAGACAAGATCCAACACGGTATGGCAGTGAAATAATACAACAAAAACATAGAAGAAGAACCTCTATCTCATCATTTCTGTGTTGTAGGAATGCATGTGTTTTCCCCTGATTTTTATGGAAACCAAAGGAGTCATACCTAACTGCCCAGTGGCCTTCCATAGCCCCACTACACAAACTATGGTGCACCCTGTCTATTGTGCTGACACAGCGCAGCAGAGATACAGATTTATAACCCAAACCCTAAAACGTAGGGGCTAAAGTCTGAGCTGAGGGGGCTAAGCCCCCTTTAGCCCTCTTGTGGAGCCAGGCCGGGCTTGCCTTTCAGTGTCCCCACATCCCGTTACGAGGGGTGTTCCTTGGCGGTCCCCTCGCTCTGCCTCAGATTGACGCGAAGTGACAAACTGCAGCCAGGGGTAATGGAGCCCATCATCCAATGGCTGAGTAATGAAGAGGAATTATGGATAATGAGGAAGGATAGACCACTTTATCTGAGAGGACAGATCACAAAGGGCTCTCACCCCCTCCCATCCTCACAGCGGTAAATCTAGGGGAGGTGGAGGCGGTGGTGGAAGTGGTGGAATACCAGAACTCACACATGAGAAAGCACACTCAAACTTGTACATATACAACCTCTTCAACCTCTGTTCTCTGATATTGGAAGTTATCAAGTTGCTGCATTAGAAGGAACATGATGAAATTGGTCTTCTCCACAAAATTATTTTGCAACAAACCCAAGCACAGAAACGGTAACAAAGATATAGTTCCTCATACTTCAACTACAAATGCATATCTGTCACATGACTGTGCTTTTAAGCCTGAAGTGAAGGACAAAATTATTCTGTTTGTTTCTGAGGCCAGTCAGTGAACTAATGAAACAAATCCGGGGGATAGATTTACTTGGCCGAACCATCAGGGGAAATGTAATTTGATGATCCCCAGAGATGGTGTCTGATGATGAATGACCAGGGTGTCCAACCAAATACTTACACAGAGTGAGTCAGCATCCCGCTGTCCTTTCACTTTGCATCTCTGGCAGAGAAGTCACTGTCTTTGGCTGGCCTCTTATTCTGGATCCGCGCCCAACCCAAGCACAAATCCCCATTGGCTCACACAAACTTGTCGCTAGGCAGTTTAAGAGAGTGAAGTTTCTCTAACCTCCCCCAACTTCCCACAAGCCCCACCTCTGGCCCCTGCTTAATCAAACAAGAGAAAAAACACGTTGGAGCTATCCCACATCACTGGGCAATGACAGGGGGAAGACAGATGGGATTGTCCTAGTGTGAACAGGGCAGACGTATACATGTATCTGATACCCCCCTACATGTCACTATTCTTTGTCCTCTTGACATCTTTGCTTGTGTCCACAGCCAAATATACTGACCAGTATTTACAGTGCATTGTCTCTGAGTGCATTGTCTCTGAGTGGATGGCCAGTTACAGCATTAAACAGCACAACACAAGTAGCTCCGATGTTGAAACTCTTAGATATTTCACTATCGATAAAACCCAGGGCTTGTGACCCGTGTGAATAGTAAATCTGTTCCACTCAAACGTCTTCCTCCTCCTTCTGACTCACAGCCTCCTTTCTCTCATGTCCCCATATTATATCTGCTGTCCCATTCCTGATTCTTGGTCCCTAGTTCCTGAGACCTAGCTATGTGTGTCTGTTTGTGTGTCTGTAAGGATGTGTGACTCTACCTGGCACCATCACAGAGTTTCCAGGCCGTGCTAATGCCTTTAGCATCCAACTCCAGCCAGACTGAGACACAACAGGAAACACACTGCTCAGCTGTCACCAAACACTGCCTCTGGTGGCCAGGCAGGTCTCGCCAGAACGAAAATAAGAAAAAAGATAACGCTTTAATTTATGCTGCCATTATTTGTCATGATCCCAGAGAGCGTTGGGCTAGGAGGGATGGGGAACATGGGGGAAGTTGAGGAGGAGAGTGTTTCAAAATCAGTGAGGCAAAACCATTCCAGATACAGAGCGACCGAAGGGTGCTATCAGACCCTATCCTCGGCTCTCTGTATAAGGAGTGGGAGCGGTGCAGTCCCAGTCTCGCAGATGGTGAACAAATGTTCTTTTGAGGCGGCGTTGCACAAGACTTGGTTCTCTTGCGAGCCCCAGCAACGGGCTGGCCTGCTGCAGATGGCCGGGACAACAAGAGACAAACAAACAGGGACAAAACATGGCTGCTGATAGCAGTGCATGATGCAACTGGGTGGGAGGTAAATGATCGTACGCATCCAGCCATCTGCTTCCATAGGTTTTGCCTTTCATTTGTCAGTGACTGTGCATTACCAAATCACTTTACTTATTGATCACTATGCAGTGAAACTCTTCAGACTTGGCCCACTTCATAATCTTCAGCTTCTGTACTCCTCATTTCATCATCACTTGAAATTCCATTTAGTCTTCTGTTGTTGTCAGCATAATTGCTTGTTTCTAACAGTGCTTATTTCCATGACAAGGACTGGAAAAGACACCATTGATGTCAGAATCACACTAAAGCCCACCTTCAGTAAGGTTATTATATCTTGTTACAGTAATTGTGAGTAAAGAGCACTGAGTCTTTTGTGTCAGAGCAACTTGCACCGTTTTCAGAAGGAAGTCATGAAAACAAAACAAAAACTTGAGTAGAACAAATGTTATTTCCATTACATCTGGGATATTTCAACTCATGATGAATTACAACACAGGTTTCCCTCACAAAATGGTGGTGCAGACTATTAACACATAATTAAGTAATGCGAAAATAGAAGCATTTGGCCAGTGTTCACCCTCAATAATCTTTTAGTTTTATGTGTCTGAAAGAAACTGTGAAAATGTATGGAATACGCCTGGAAATGGTCATGCATAGAGTGGAGTCAATGTACCTGAGTAGACAAGAGAGATTTCTTGTCACAAAGCTGCTGGCTGCCTGTTCTTTAAGAAGACGGGCCAAATGACTTCACCTAACATTATTTCTATGGTGATCATCATCCCTTAGCACTTCAGACTTGTGATCACAAGTTGTCACTTTCATTAACATTTTACTGCAGTGGGCTAAATCAGCATCACACAGGGTGATTCTTTGGTAGTCTTAAACAAATCTACTTTGAAACAAAAGTATATACCTCACACATGTTTATGTGCTTAATAAAAATTTGACACCTGTACTGTCAAATGTATTATATTTTGAGTTTGCATCCAAATATTACACTTCACAGAAGACTGAAATATAACAACACTTGTTGACATAGAAACACCGGATTTTCGCCTGTTTAAAAAAAAAAACTTTATTAATTATGAAATTATACCACCTATGTGGTCAGGGTAGCCTAGTGGTTAGAGCGTTGGACTAGTAACCGGAAGGTTGCAAGTTCAAACCCCCGAGCTGATAAGGTACAAATCTGTTGTTCTGCCCCTGAACAGGCAGTTAACCCACTGTTCCTAGGCCATCATTGAAAATAAGAATTTGTTCTTAACTGACTTGCCTGGTTAAATAAAGGTTTAAAAAAAAAAAAAAAAGATGGTAATTGACTGCAGAAAAGGGCTACCAGCTTTGTGGGTAGAGCATTGATTTGGAACAGGCATGCTTTCTCTCTCTGAACTGCTGTGTATGGTATGTCATCTCTTAGGGTCCAAATCCAATTGAGCCTGTTGCATGGAGCAGAGGAGAGAAATTCATCATCATAATTATGGGATTGCAAGAGAGAAGAGTTTCACACATCAAATGGCCTCCAATCCACCCTGAACAACAAGCTCATGGTACCTATAACTGTCCCCCCACTCTATCGTTTTCTCTCTCTTCCTCTCCTCTCTTTCACCCCCCATTATAATGACTATTCCATTAACGTGAGAAGTGAGACTACTGAGAACTCTTACTATTCATTGAGTTAACTTTAATAATAAGATTGGACCAGGAGCTCTGGGCGTTGGAGGGGGGCCGAGGAGAGGAGAAGGCCCAGAGAGGGTTGCCCTTGTCTGGGAACAGTCGTGTCCATTGTCTGGGGTGAGTAGGTGTTTTGCCTGGATTGGCTGGTCCCTGTTCTGTAATTGCGGGTTGGAATGTGAGCCCAGTTAGGGGACATTTTCTGACTACTGGCTGTCATTGTTCCAGGGAGCCTCAGAGCTGGATCTCACTCTGGAGTCATGGCTGGCAATTTGCATGATGTATTTTTATTAGTTAATTGAGGCCCCTCGGGCTCCATGGGAAGAGTTAGGAGACACTGAGGATCATTTGATTGACTGGTTATCTGACTGGTACAGAGAGTACAAGACAACAGCCATGTGATGCGACATCCGCCATGACAATCCTGCACATGTTCATGGGTGATTGTGTATGTGAATGTATGGTCATGGACATAGTAGGGTATACAGTTCTGACTTCAAACTTAAACCTTCCTCAATGTTTTCAGTGTATGAATGCCTGTTGAGATCTACAGGACATGCAAGGGGTACCAATATGTGCTTTGATTTGCATGGCATTTGCATGAGACAGAGAAAGAGAACAAACGAGTAGGATGAAATGTCCATTCTGTGATTTGGGAAGGGATGGCAGCTTAATCAACTGTCTAGACTTTCAGACATACTGCCATGAGGCTGAAAGCTTGCTTAGTAGCTGTCTACCCCTCTCTTTCTCACTGACCTCCCATGCAGAACTTCTCCTCTCAAGATTCACATACCATCTACATATCCAGCTCACATCGTGACATTATTTCGTAATCTCATGTTTCATCTCGGAGTGTGCTAGTGTGTAAGTGTGTGTGTGCGTGCATGTGTTTGTGTGAAGCTGGCCTCTTTTCTCTGTAAAGGTGCAAAGCCCTAGTAGTTGACCAGTCACAGCTGGTACTGATTAGAATCTCCAATCCACATCGCCTGTGTGAGGAGTCGATAACAGAAATCAAGGAAAGGTTCTTAGAAGTGTGTGTGTGTGTGTGTGTGTGTGTGTGTGTGTGTGTGTGTGTGTGTGTGTGTGTGTGTGTGTGTGTGTGTGTGTGTGTGTGTGTGTGTGCGTGCGTGCGTGCGTGTGTGTGCGTGCGTGTGACAGGCCAATGGAGGACATTCATTCTGGTGATCTTATCTCACTAAATAATCATTATCTCCGAACCAATCTTACATGTAGGCCATCACATCCTACGGATCAAGGTTTTACCTCACAACAGGACAATGGCTTTTCATTTAGACATTCATTATCTAGTGTAAATGAGTGTGCATCGTTCTGTTGTGTCCACAGCTACCTCAAATGACACACATTTTCTTCTGCTAAACATACACTGAGTGTACAAAACATTAGGAACACCGGGCATGGACTATAAGGTGTTGAAAGCGTCCCACAGGGATGCTTGCCCATGTTGACTCCAATGCTCCCCACAGTTGTGTCAAGTTGGCTGGATGTCCTTTTGGGTGGTGGACCATTCTTGATACAACACGGGAAACAGTTGAGCGTAAAAAACCTAGCAGTGTTGCAGTTCTTTACAAACTCAAACCGGTGCTCTTGGCACCTACACTGTTCAAAGGCACTTAAATATTTTGTCTTCACCATCTAAATGGCACACATACACAATCCATGTCTCAATTTCCTTCCTTAACCTGTCTTCTCCCCTTCATCTATACTGATTGAAGTGGATTTAACAAGTGACATCAATAAGGGCTCGTAGCTTTCTCGTAGATTCACCTGGTCATGGAAAGAGCAGGTGTTCCTAATGTTTTGTACACTCAGTGTATATCTCTTGGATTATTGTTCAGCTGCATGTCACATAGTAAACATTATCTCAAGACTTTGCTCTGCAGACAGTGATTTGCACCTCTCTCTCTTTATCTCTCTCAGTCCCACACGCACGTGAGCACGTAAAGAGGTACACAACCACACAGACATGTACACACACACACACAGTGAGACTCATTGTTCCACAGGAAATGCTCTACCCACACAGACAGCAGGCTTGTCTACTCCAGACTTAACCTTATAATAGAGGCCCTACCATTGGTTCAGCTATAGTATGCTTTATGGTTGGATCATGATTTCATTAAGAAGATATACAGTTGAAGTCGGAAGTTTACATACACCTTTGCCAAATACATTAAACTCAGTTTTTCACAATTCCTGACATTTAAATCCTCATAGATATTCCCTGTCTTAGGTCAGTTAGGATCACCACTTCATTTAAAAAATGTGAAATGTCAGAATAATAGCAGAGAGAATGATTTATTTCAGCTTTTATTTCTTTCATCACATTCCCAATGGGTCAGAAGTTTACATACATTCAATTAGTATTTGGTAGCATTGCCTTTAAATTGTTTAACTTGGGTCAAACGTTTCAGCTAGCATTCCACAAGCTTCCCACAATAAGTTGGGTGAATTTTGGCCCATTCCTCCTGACAGAGGTCGTGTAACTGAGTCAGGTTTGTAGGCCTCCTTGCTCGCACAAGCTTTTTCGGTTCTGCCCAGATATGTTCTATAGGATTGAGGTCAGGGCTTTGTGATGGCCACTGCAATATCTTGACTTTGTTGTCCTTAAGCCATTTAACCACAACTTTGGAAGTAAGCTTGGGGTCATTGTCCATTTGGAAGATTAATTTGCGAACAAGCTTTAACTTCCTGACTGATGTCTTGAGCTGTTCAATATATCCACATAATTTTCCTACCTCATGATGCCAACTATTTTGTGAAGTGCACCAGTCCCTCCTGCAGCAAAACACCCCCACAACATGATGCTGCCACCCCTGTGCTTCACGGTTGGGATGGTGTTCTTTGGCTTGCAAGCGTCCTCCCTTTTCTCCTCCAAACATACCAATGGTCATTATGGCCAAACAGTTCTATTTTTGTATCATCAGACCAGAGGACAATTATCCAAAAAGTACGATCTTTGTCCCCATGTGCAGTTGCAAACCGCAGTCTGCCTTTTTTATGGCAGTTTTGGAGCAGTGGCTTCTTCCTTGCTGAGCGGCCTTTCAGGTTATGTCGATATAGGGCTTGTTTTACTGTGGATATAGATACTTTTGTACCTGTTTCCTCCAGCACCTTCACAAGGTCCTTTGCTGATGTTCTGTGATTGATTTGCACTTTTCGCACCAAAGTACGTTCATCTCTAGGAGACAGAATACATCTCCTTCCTGAGCGGTATGACGGCTGCGTGGTCCCATGGTGTTTACACTTGCATGCTATTGTTTGTACAGATGAACGTGGTACCTTCAGGCATTTGGAAATTGCTCCCAAGGATGAACCAGACTTGTGGAGGTCTACATTTCTTAAATTTTTCATAATTTTCTAGAATTCATCAAGGCACAGTCAACTTAGTGTATGTAAACTTCTGACCCCCTGGAATTGTGATACAGTGAATTATAAATGAAATAATCTGTCTGTAAACAATTGTTGAAATAATTACTTGTGTCATGCACAAAGTAGATGTCCTAACCGACTTGCCAAAACTATAGTTTGTTAACAATACATTTGTGGAATGGTTGAAAAACTAGTTTTAATGACTCCAACCTAAGTGTATGTAAGCTTCCAACTTCAACTGTACCTTGACAATAGTCATTGGCCTGGGAGAGGGAGAGAGAGTGAGAGAAAGAGAGAGAGAGAGACCTGATATACAGAGAAAGATTCAGTGGCCTGGGAGAGAGAGAGAGTGGGAGAGGGAGAGAGAGGGAGACCTTATATACAGATATACATTTAGTGAAGGAGTATTCCTGTCTTTCTGCCTTTAAATAACAATTAGCCAGTACTAGAGTCCTGAATTGGCCTCTCTACAGTAGAAGTCTTTGGTTTTCAACACTGAGGAGGCCAGAGGGAGAGCTGCTGCTTTCTCTGCTTCTTGTAAAGACTGAAACAAACACACACACACGGAGACACACACATGCACACACACACTCACACACATACATACATTGGAAGGGAGGCATGAGACTCCCAGTAATGGATGGTGCAAGTGTTAAGATGTTTCGTTGTGGGAATTTCCGATGCCAGTGAAGTATTCAGCAATGGACCAGGGTAGTCCCTTCTTAACTACATGTGTCCAGGGGAAGGGTTTTTACCCTCCAAGCCCAGCACCTGCCTTGTAAATACTGTCTTCCCTTCATGTAACCCTACCCCTCAATTACATCATCCACCCCTCAACTCATCCACCTCCCTGCAGAGACACTACGGATACATACATGTTGTCATCTGACAGTGTGAAACATGGAGCACTGCAGGTGGCTTGGTTTTTTGGTGGTCAAGATTCAATCATACTGTCCATTGGATATGAGATGGTAGGTCAAACGATAGTACTGTACAGTGTTCAGATTCATAGTCTAGAAGTGACTCTGCATTGGCAACACTGCCTTCTGATATGTTTTAGTGTACAAACAGGGCTCAATTCAGAAAATTATTCCCCCTTGAAGAATGAACCTTCCTTGATCCAAACTGTCAGAAGCAATGGGTCATTGATCCCAGGGTTTCTAATCTCACTGTGGACGCTTATTTCACATATAAAACCATCTACAAAATGTCTCTATCTTAATTTCTGTTATAAAAGCAGAGCAGGGGCCTGAGTGCCAGCCCCTATATTCTGCCATGTCTACTGAATGTCTCCCCACCACCCTACTCATTTCATTAGGAACCAGCCACCAGACACTTCAGAGAAACATTCAATTACACTCCCACTGTAATTAAATGTCCCTCAAATGAGTTCATTTAAATCATCTTCTTCATTTGGGCTTCACACAGGATTGCTTGGCTCTGAATAGGGCTCTCAAATGAACATTAAGTCCCTCACCCACTGGGAGTGTTTCAAGGGGCTATGTTCACAACCGCAGTCAGATGACATTTTCTCAAGCTAAGCAAGCTAACAATGGATGGTGGTTCAGTAGGGATACACACACACACACATGGACAGACACGAACACACACACACAAACACACACACACAGGTGAATTACAGCTCACACAATGACATTAGGTTCTATGTCGGTTAATTTGGTAGCCTTTGTATTTTCAACGTAGCGATTAGTCCGCTAGCAAAGGAGACGTCGTGTGACATTAGCTTAGATTATGTCTGACTTAACACTCATAATGGGACGGATCTGTTAGGTGCCAACATCTATCTCCTCACGTCCCCATGTAGGCACCAGGCACAGGTCTAGGTTTACCATTTAAAGGTTTGAAATACAAAGCAATGAAAGACGAAAATGTCACCTCAGATCCCATGATTAGTAAAGGTTGAGATTAGGGACAGTGAATGACTAATAGGCTCTAATAGACACACATGACTAAATAACACAGTGGAGGAGCTTTAGTTGGCCTCCTCAGGAACGGTCTCTCTTTCTCTATACAACATGTCATGTTTACAAGGACCACAATGCCCACAGGGAGCAGAATACAACAAAACACACAGTAAACACAAGACCCAGGAGTTACAGAAGTAAATAAAGTAATATGTAGATACTGTATCAAAGTACAGATCCCGGACGAGCCCCCAACTATGTTACGATGACGAAAGCATGAGTCTAGCAGCCTGAGTCCTATTCAACACATACAGTATAGGTCAATAGCTGTCTTGAAAAACCAAAACAAATTCTCTCTCTGTTCCACTCTGTTAAAAGTGTTCACCTCCCACCACACTGGCACAGCCCAGCACAGTCCAACATAATGAATGTGATAATTATTTGTGGATGAAATAACTGTCAATCATGTAATGACCCCCTAGTTATTTTTAAAAGGGGATTCATCAATATTCTCCTGGGGTACATGAAGAAAGGTCAGAAAATCTCTCATTAGGATAGGAGAATGAGTGTGTGCGTGTGGCTGTGTGCCTGTGTATGACGATATCTGAGAGTACACTATATCTCGCCACCAAAGGCAAATGCCAAGGGAACCACTAAAGGGAGGTTCTCTGAATGAAGGAATAGGGACAATCCATTTATTATATTTTCTTACACTATCCAGGCAATGCCACCTCTGCTTGCCTGGTTCTTACAATCAGGTATACCTCACTTCAGAAATTTTCATTTTACACAATCTCTCTCTCGCTCTTTCTCTCTCTCCATAAAAGCCTTTATAGGCTAGAGGTTATCTATTGGATTCCAGAGTTGCACATTACTGACGTTAGGGGATGCCTATGTTGCAATCACGTCAGGATAAGTGTGTACTTCCCATAGTCAGTGTTGGGCACACCAACCCCAGTCTGTCCATGGTTGTTATCAGCCTGGGTCTCATACAGGTGGAAACAGACAGTCAGTTCTACTGTCAATACTTCAATGGAATCCATGGGCTGTATTGGCCTGTTAGTCAAACACATATATTGTTCAATGTGGCAAGATGATATCATTCTTTTTTTATGGAAAATATTCCAAAGGTTAATCAACTCTAGCTCTCATTTCAATACAGCATGCAATAACTTAAGGGACTCTTTCAAGAGGACCACCCTGATATGGCACAATGATCTCCTGAAATGATTTCACAAGGATATTCCTTACAGTTGTCATTGATGAGATAAGAGGTCATGAAGTCACAGAATGAGAAAACATCCACTCGTCATTAACAAAGACATTACCAGATAAAGTCTGTTCGGTGTTGTTGACAGTGATGCTGATTTCTCACTAAGACTTACTTGTGATAGGAGGTGATGACTTCCGATGCCATGACGTCCTTCAGTATCAAGTAGCAACCATGATCAAGAAACAACAACACACACACATGCATCGACGGGAGCATTCAAGGCAAGCTCTTTAGTTTATCTATCTTGAAAATTAGGCTACTTGTGAAAACCCAACATGAATGTAAGGCCATCTTATGAATGAACCAAAAGTACAAGTCACCAATAACAGAGGATATGGGTTTACCCTGATAATATTCGTCACCCTATGCATATCACTGTAAAACGTATTAAATTCCTCAGAAATATGCATCCTCCAAATGCCTACAGTTGTAAAAGTGATGTTACTGCAGCTGTAACAAAACATGAGCAGTTCAATCCAATGAAAAAGATAAGCTGACATCTGAATGAAAAAATGTTCTTCAGTGAAAGTGAATCATATGAGATGACCTCGATGCCCATTCCAATAGTTAATATGTCACAGTAATGCGCTACACATTAACCCTTGATAATGACTAAACTAATAAATCATGTCCTTTGCATGCCATTTTTGGTAATACACACTCTCCCCTTGGTTGTCTCTGTCTAATTCGATTGCTCAACCTTTGCATATGACAGTGCACCCCGCTATCTGCAGACCAGAGGACTATCTAATTACCACAAGTCTTCCACGGTCAAATTGGGCAGGAGAAATATTCAGTAGGTAAAATATGCTGAACAAAAATATAAACGCAACATGTAACAATTTCAACGATGTTACTGTGTTGCAGTTCATATAAGGAAATCAGTCAATTGAAATAAATAAATTAGGTCCTAATCTATGGATTTCAAATGATTGGGCAGGGGCTCAGCCATGGGTGGGCCTGGGAGGGCCTAGGCCCACCCACTTGGGAGCCAGACCCAGCCAATCAGAGTGAGTTTCCCCACAAAATGGCTTTATTATAGACAGAAATACTACTCAGTTTCATCAGCTGTCCGGGTGGCTGGCCTTAGACGATCCCGCAGGTGAAGAAGCAGGATGTGGAGGTCCTGCATTTGCGTGGTTACACGTTGTCTGTGAATGTGAGGCCTGTTGGACGTACTGCCAAATTCTCTAAAAATGATGTTGGAGGAGGCTTATGATAGAGAATTGATCAATCAATTCTCAGGTAACAGCTCTGGTGGACATTCCTGCAGTCCGCATGTCAATTGCCTTTTTTTGTCCCTAGCACAAGGAACACCTATGTAAAGACCATGCCGTTTAATCAGCTTCTTGATCTGCCGCACCTGTCAGGTGAATGGATTATCTTGGCAGAAGAGAAATGCTCACTAACAGGGATGTAAACAAATATGTGCACAAAATTTGAGAGAAATAAGCTTTTTGTGCATTTGGGAAATTTGTGGGATCTTTTATTTCAGCTCATGAAACATTGGACCAACACTTTACATGTTGCGTTTATATTTTTGTTCAGTATAGTTTGAGACAGAGATGAAGTGTAAAACTGACACAATACATTATATCCCTGGAACACAATGTCTATGTATATTGCCTGCAACATATGCTAGGGTCAGAATGAATATATTGGTATAATACTATGCTCCTGTTCTAAGGACAAGTAGAATGGAAAGGAAATCATGTGACTCCACTGTGCTGAACTAAGATGACTTCTCATATGGATGTGACTCACTAATCACTGGCATGGAGAAACATGACGATGTTCAGTTTCTTCTTTTATTTTCTCTTCTTTCTATATTCCATTCCTTCCTATTCCAGCCCATTCCTTGGGTCAAATCCCAATCTGACCCTTGACCCCTGACATTCTGACTAGGAGGCGGCCCTCTATTCTAGGGATGAGGTTTGTCTAATCTTTACGACTCGTTCACTCAAAATAATGAATCTTTCGACTCATTTCGTTCACTTGAGTCAGAATGCCCAGAGCACGCCAGACCCCCTACTGGCCAACGATGTACTGAAAATGTGATGATTCTACGAGTCTTTCGTTCACATGTTGGCAGGGTAGCCTAGTGGTTAGAGCGTTGGACTAGTAATCGGAAGGTTGCAAGTTCAAACCCCCGAGCTGACAAGGTACAAATCTGTCGTTCTGCCCCTGAACAGGCAGTTAACCCACTGTTCCTAGGCT